>NC_056463.1:1788407-1845907 GCF_008729295.1 Plectropomus leopardus
ATTGGCCTCCTCTCAGCCTTTACACTACGACTGACGGCTTTTTGTCATCGCCACACAATTAAGCAAACACGTCACCCAAAGCTGTGCTCTCAGTGCTGCTGCATCAATCTGTTTGTAATCTGTTGCTCGGGCACTAACAATTGTTCTGTGTGGATAAACAAGGGAGCGGGGAGAGAGCAAAAACATAAATGTGATCAATTTTAGAACATTTGGTGCCAACACTGAGGGCTGATGTTTGGCTATAAAGGAAAGCTCGAGAGTGCAAAAATCTTTCCTTCTCTTGTAGATCACCTCTGTTCCACTGACATCTGTGGGTTTCCATTAACCTTGAAATTGGCACAAATTGAAATTGGATTTTGGAAAAAAAGAAAAAAGTTTTGCAAAAGTTTTTACGCTCGCATGAGGTGGTATTTCAGACAATCTAAAAAAGGCATATTTTGCAAAACTGCAAAGGAAACACTTTCTTTTGTCTTTTCTAGGTCACATGATGCTATGGCTGTGTGCCTGTCAGTAGGAACTGGCTCCCTCATGATGCAGCAGGAGATACAGGAGCTGTTATTGCATCACATAACTGAGAAAATTCTTCTGTGAAATCGTGGACTATCGCCTCCCAGAAATATGTGGCTCCTCCCACATATAAGGGGCTCGCCTTTCCACTATTGCTCGCATAACACGCCTAAGTCGCCTTCGGTGGGAAATAATGACAGCTAGCGCGGTGGCTGCAATAGAAAAAAACGTGCTAATGTTTTGAACATCAGTTGCTATGCTTCTTTAATGTTATCGCCAGAGGACAAGTAAAAAAACATCACTCAATGGAAATGCATCTCGCAATTGCATTTTATCAACATTTCGAAAGTTTTGCACAAATCTGTAATGGAAAAATGTCGGTGCTTTCTGTCAAAAGACAAGAGAGAGACAAGAGAGTGGACCAAGTCATTGTTTCACAAGTCTCAAATTTTTTTGCACTCAAGTCCTTAGTCAAGACAGTCAAGTCCCGATTTAAGTCCTACACAGGTCACAATGTGCTCTTCAACAAATGTAACTTAAAATAATACAATATTAAATTTACAAAAATTGCAAATGCTTTTTTAAAATCTGAATTTAATTCTTTTAAAAAGAAGTTATTTAGCTTTGAAGCTTGTTAGCTAAGCATTAGCTCGCCCACAATGTTAATATTAGCCTTGACCTCTTTGTTCACCTTCAAATCTCTTCAAATGGAAGCTGTTGCATCTCCGTCTGTATCTTTCAATATGCTCATTTTGCGTACTGAAATTAGTTTTTTTTTGTTGACCACTGTAGAGTTTTTGTACATCGACAAAATGATCTTTCTATTCCCAAACGGCACTCATTAACTCAACATCAGCTGCTCATGTTTCTCTCCTGCAAACTAGCTGAATGCTGCTGGTTTTAACATCTGGCAAATAAAGTTTTGACTTACTGGGAACAAAAAGTGTGTTGATTCGGGGAAATGAAGGGGAATTAATCGACTTGAGACACACTTTTTAAATAACACACTTTCCTAATCCTTTGGCTCAGAAGGAAGGTATCAAAGTGTACTCAAATCAAAAGGCTCGAGTCCAACTGAGGTCATTAAAAAAAAATCTCTGTTTTAGTGACTGAAAATCCAAAACGTAGAGGAAAACAGCTTTCAAAAAAATCTATATACATGTAGACAGGACCTGACACGAGTTACATATTCGCAGCTACAGTTGGTTTTGCCAGCGTGCTAACGTGTGTTAAATCTTTGACTGGTGTTACCGTCATCAGTATCGCAGGTGTCTACAAATCAGTGAAATCAGACTGACTTCAGCTCACATGAGTCTTTTAATGTTTTAATAGCTTGTTATGGGTTTAATAGTTTTCTCTTAAATCTTACTTTTCCTCAGTGTACAATGGTTGACGTTAGTCTGCATGAGCCTATTGCAGAGTCATGAATTTGATTACAACTGACTCGACAAATCAAAAGACTTGTGATTCCACTAAGTGTTTAAAACACCATCAAATGTGCAGATTTAAAAAATAAATAAATAAAAGTTTGGTTACTTAGACGTTAAAACTGAGCTTTTGGGAAACAATGACATCACCTCCTCCATTCATTTGTTGTTTTGTTTATGAGCATACACTTGAAAAAAACGGTGTGTTTATATTTAAAGGAGGCGTCATGCGTCAGTTATTTGGTCAACCTCAGTGTCAGAAGTTTGAAATGCTTGTGAAAGCCGTCTGAACGCAGCGCAAGACACCTGATGTCGATCCAGGTGTGAAAGGGTTAAATAAGGGTCACATGGACAGATTTTTCTGTATCTGTTTAGAAAAGGCCTCAATGTTCAACAACCTGAATTTATGATCCAGTGTGGTCTTCTACATTATGCAAAATGTGCACCAGCTTCTGTCTGTTGCATCACATCCAGCACAGATGATTTTCTGCGTTATTGCCACTCAGACGCTCGTGGAACAGAGTTGAGCAGGAAACTCTCCGAGGCGTTCAAAGTCAGAACGGAGCTTCATTTAAAAACGTAAAGTGGTCTTTTGTGTTTGAGACGCTGCCAAAGCATCAGGTTTTGATGGCAGCAGCTGGGAACCACTGCTCTGTTGCATAACGTTGCAGAGAACCCAGATGTTGGTTTGTTGCTTACAGGCCACTGTGGTAACAATGGGAGCTGTGGCTGGCCTGCAGAGTCGTATGGCACGGTTAAAGAGAGGAACGCTGCGTTCTGAGTTGGTGTCAGCTACAACCTGCTGTTAGTTTCCAGAACACAGCTGTCTCCCAGCCTCATTAAAAAAAAAAAAATCGATACTTACAATGTCCCCGTCCATAAAGTTGCAGATTGGAACGGTTAAATGAAGAGCGACTGAAATAGACAGACAGAATAAACAATGGGCTGCAGCAGCTGGAGGCAGACACAAACACTCCGCCACATCTTGAGCTGAATTCCAGTCATACCAAACAGCTCAATATGAAAAACACGACCAACATTTAAACCTCTGCAGAAGTTAATTTTGATGTGCTTCATGTCTGCTTGCAGGTTTTTCAGGTCACATTAAGTGTGTAGTGAGGGGACGTAACCACCGTGCACAACTGGAGGCTCAGCCCTGACAGCTTTCACACCTCCTCCCCCCTCCTACGTTGCCCTGATGTCAGCATTTGGCGACCCCCTGCTCTGAACACTGGCGTTCTGTCGGTGTGTATTCCCCTCGGCTCGCCCTGCGTACAGAGCTGCGATTCTGCGCCTCGCCGACGCAGCACAACAGCTACCTTCTTTTCCTCATGCTGGTCTCCAAGCGGCCGAGCTCCTCGTAAGACTGGTAGAAGACTTCCAGCTCGCGGCAGCCCCAGCCCCTCCAGACACACAGGCACCACTCCGTGTTTTCTTTATGAAAGCCACATACAACTGTGTCCTTCGCCACCACGGCTGCCTCCTGCAGGATCCTGAGAGGACGAGAGAGCAGAGGGATCGATCAGAGAGGGATGCAGAGCTAAAGTTGGTGGCAGATCTCTGCGCACTGTAATTAGCTCTTCCTAGAAGCTCGCAGGCAGTTTCAGGAAGTGGTTCCCTGGAAAGCCACTGAGGACACTGAACGCACTGTTAGCACAGAGGAGACTGCTTGTCTAAGTACTGGTGAAGAACCAAATTCCTGCACTTCTCTGCCCCAAAATACCTGATGCAAAGCCCTTTCTCCTGGAAAGACAAATTTAAAATCGACCCTAATATTCCACTAATAATCAGAAAAAAATCTGCTAGCTAGTGCTGCTTTCTACATTCCTGAGTGCTCTTATTTATTTATTTTTTTTTATCACTGAGTGCTCTTATTCATTAATGTATTTTTTAATGTTGAAACGGTAGCCTGATGTACTTTTGTTGCTACAAGCTGAGATGTGAAGTCAGACCACCATTATAAAATACATCTGAAAAAACTGTCAACAGGACACTTCGAACTGAAAAAGGTCAATTATGAATGTTTCAATTGTGAATTTTTTGATCTATGGAGTTTTTATATTTGAAAGACTTTACGGGAGTTGAAAGAAGTGATTTAAAAATCGGTGACGTCATAAATTCAATTCAGTTCAGTTTCATTTATGAAGTTATTACAATCAAAATTTGCCTGAGAGGTGACATCCCTTTGTCCTTTCGACCTTCACATTGACTTAAAAAAAACCCAGAAAACCCTTTAACGGGAGAAAAAAACCCAAAAAGCGTCGAGGTAGGATCCCACATCCAGGATGGACAGACATGCAATAAATGTTGTAATGGACAAAAAAATTAGGAACACAGGAAAGACAGAGAACATATATATATAGACACTGACATTTTTCCTCATTATTTCTCAAATTAAAGTCTTTTAAAACTTTTGGTAGTTTTAGGTTATTTCCTTGTCACTTTTTAATATCATTTTGCAGGACAATTCATGCAAAGTTGCTGACAGTCTTTTTTCCCCTTGAAAAAAAAATCCTGTTTCAAAGGTTTAAAGTCGTCTGAAGAACAAAACTAATGTCGATCCAGGTTTTAAAGGGTTAAACTCACATCTTGTCAGATCAGTATATTTGGGGTCCATGTAAACAGTTCAGATTGAATCTCTGATCAGCCTGATTTTGACTAAGTTAAAGAAAAAGTATCCATGTAACCGCGGCTGATGTTGAAGAAAAAGGACAATCTACCTTTAAACTGTCGCTAATTTATGAAGGCTGTGACACAAAGCATTCTGGGAGGAAGAGGAGCTTGTGAGGACCGTGTGTCCTGAGCTCGGCCGCCAATGTATCACGCCCAGCAACCCTGAATTATCCTCTTCAATTGTTGTTTCATCTCTGTGAGGTGTGTTATTATCGTCTGCTGATATACGGCCGCGTGATCTCTGAAGTCTCATCCAGTAAGAACTCAGCCGTTAATACGTCTGCGATGGAGATAAAACTGTCCAATCAGAGGGCAGCACAACAGACGCTGCGTGATATACCTGCAGGCCTGACGACCCCTCGCCTCACCTGAGCCACGACCCCCAGCTGCTGGCCCACGCTACAGGTGCACCGTGTAATAACTGCTTATTAAAGGCCCCTGTTTTGGGTGGCCTTTTTATTGCCTGCTGCTAAAAGGCCAGGCCCCCTTTTTTCGGTGCAGCTCACACAGAGTCTCTGTCTGCAGAGGAGCAGCTGCTGGCGGCTTCACAGGAATAATTACAGACTCAGCCGAGCGCCATAAGTACATGATGACGGATCTCGCTCGGCTTTATTGAGGCTGCATCGGGAGATTAATATGTAGCTCTTTGACCGGCGGTGAACGCTTTAAAGCGCAGCTGAGACGGGCTCCACGCAGGTGGAAAAAATAACCCTCACTGAGACCCTTTAATGTTAAAATACAGAAATAAGATCAATCCTGTTTATTCTTAGTGGTTTTAAAACTAAAGCAGATGCAAAATGACACATTAATGCTCTTGACCCCCTAAATCCTCGCCTCTGGAACAGCCTGCTGGCGGTTAATTATATTCTATTTGCACTGCGTTTATCTGGGTGGTTGATTATCTTCCTCTTTTTATTGTCAAGCATCTTATGTAGCAATTTTGCACAAAAGGCACTATTTTTTATGTCGTTCAGGCTATAATACCAAGATTTCTTTTCTTTTTTAAAAATATCCCATCATTTTTTTAATCTAGGTCTCTTCCAAACAATTGAGTTATGGCTGTTCATGTTAAAGGTAAACCAGAGAAAACAAATTACACATTATTAACTGTTGAAAGCTTGAAATATGTTAGTATACCAACATATATCAATTTTTGACCATGGCATTAGAAGTATTACCAGCACTTATTTCCACACATATTTACCATTACCTGACTTTGACAACTTCTTTGAAATGTTCAATGTAATTATAAAATGAGTTTTGAGTTTTTTTAAATTTTTTATCTGTTATAAATGATGGGGATGTCATTTATGGAAAAGCTGCTCATGTGTGCGGAGATTGTTTTTGTTTAAAAATGAAAATTTACGGATGTAAATAGCAGTCCTGCTAACTCCGGCATATTTACATTTATATTTTATACTGATGTTATCATTATTATTATTATTATTATTATTATTATTATTATTATTATTATTATTATTATTATTATTATTATATTTAAATTGTCTCTATTTTCAGCTGTTATTTTGGTTTATAATCTGAGTGGAAAAACAGGGCCCACAGATGCAGATTTTGGCTTTTGGTCGTCTCTGTTTCAGTTGAGGATCACATGTTGTTGCTGTTTTTGGTGGAAATTGTTTGACTATCAGCTTCCTGCCCTGAAGGACGTCCTCTGGGTCAGAGGGAACAGCAGTTTTTTTTGGGATTCTATTTTCAGTGCCGTTTTTATTTTAGAGCAGAACAGACTCACAGTAACTGCTTTCACTGGCGAGCTGCAGCCGTTTTCTGTTTAATTCACTCTGTGACATTTCATCAAGAACCAGAGACGCTGATATTATAACGACCTCACAGAGCCGAGCGACACTCCTGCATGCTTCATGAAACTGCCTGCAGCTCCTCGAGACCGCATTAAAAAAAAAAAGAAAGTTTTTAAATTATAAAATTATCACTGAAAACAATCAACCCTCACATTATAGTTCCACAAAGCAATCGTCTGTCATGACCTCCCAAAAATATATGGATTTCAAAAACAGTAACAAAGTTGTTATTTTAGGTTTGAAGGCATTTTTGTAAATATACAGGCAACAATTAAAGACTACGGAAGAAAATGAAATACATTAAGGCCATGTTTGGAAGACTGGTTATCGTTTCTGTTTGTTTTGTCCTTTAGTAACGGTGTCTTTGGTCTCTGTTGGGTCTTTTTCTGTTTTGTTGTTTTTTTAACTTGTTTTGTGGCATCTAGTTATGATCACACTGGTTTATGCATTTATTTATTTTTTTGATGATTTGTGATGTGTCGTAATTTGGTGAATCTTGTGTGTTTTGTTTGTTTATGTTAGAAATATAATTTTTCAAAGTTTCGAACAAGATAAACTGGGAAATAAACATTTGGCTCAAAAACTTAATAGCTGACATCATCTTTATTTTACTGATTCAAGTGAAAGTGAACATGCTGCAAAAATAATCCAGCAGCAAACACAAAAAACCAAAAAGATGCACAGACTCAAGAACGTGAACTCACCCCAGAGACGAACATCCAGGTGGACTGAGGACAGCGATGACACGCCCCCTCAGCTGATCGCCATGTGACTGCATCTCAATGACCATCACATCACCTCCACGCCTGCCACACACACACACACACACACACACACACAGAATGTGAGCGTGTGATTTGCAGAAATTTGCGCTTCTCGTTACATATGAAGAATAGTGGATAAGGTTAAAAAACGAAGAATTATATGTCTTATCTAAGTGGAGATGTAAAAATCAAACAAACAAGCTGCACTACACAAAATATTTAAATAACTGTTACTGAATATTTATATAAACAAACAAGAAGACGACGCCAAACACACACGAGAACCGACAGCGTCAATAACCTCAGCAGAGTTAGCAGCACAAACACAACTCGGTTTTGTGGAGATCGATGCAGTTTACACGGTGACAGAAGGGCTGGCGTTCTCACAAGATCACACTCAAAAAAGGTGTGTTTTCAGGCCCCCCAAAAACGCTGTGAATGAAAAGCAAAACCCCAACAAAAGCTTCACATTTCATGCAGGAACCGTTGCCATGTAAAACGGCCCCTAAATTGCAACCCCGTTGTTTTTAAACCTAAACTGGGTCAGCAGCGTTTTCTTTACGAGCGTACACATTACAAACGCTTTAAAGATGCAAAATGAAGGAAGGTTTCAGCCTTCTATCGATTATCTTCTGTCAGTATGTTCCCTTCTTACAGAACATGTAATTATGTAAACGTGGTGCGTTTGTTTGGGGGTTTTTTTGCCACACAGAACAGCAGAAAGGCACTATTAAAATGAACATATACCCACATGCAGACATAAACACATATAAAGACACTCACACACATACAGAAACATAAACAAACATGCCCAGTTTTGAACATGGACCCCTCTGGACTGGACCAGAAAACATGGGAACTGACTGCAGCATATTCCAAAAATATGAATGTAACCGTACCAATAAGTTGGTATTTGTTTTGCTTTTTTTGTTTGTCTTACGTGTGTTTGTGTGTGTTGTGCATGTAAGATATAACTTCTGCTGTCTTTTGTTCGAGTTCTGTTAAGGTCGTTACCAAAATTATGATAAATAAGTGGTCCGTCCTGTATGTGCTAAAATGCACATTTATGTCTTGTCTTGTAACTTGTTTGTTCCTTTTATATATTTTGTTCTTATTTTTTTTATTTCATTTTTTCTATGTTTCTTGACATTTCTGTTCATATTTGGAAACAGAGATTATATTTTATGTTATTGTATTGTCTGAAAAACATAAATAAAGTAAAAAACGGTTCTGTACACATGTATGGAAATGTGCACATGTGCAGATGCTATCAGAACCTCAATAAATAAAATTATTTAAAAAACAACAACATGCAGTTGCCCAAAATAAAGAAATAAAAGCCCATAGTGATTGGCTACAAAAAGATGCAAGAAGAGTGTCAGAGTTTGTCATATTATTCGTGTTTTTCTCATTTATGTGTACTGATGCACAGTATGTGTATTTGTACATTCATTTCACATTTCCTGCAGGTACATTATACTGTAACTTGTGTCCTAAGTTTTTATAATTCCAATATTACGGCTGTCGATGGGTGTGTTTAATGTGTTTTTAACTGCACCGTAGTCTGTGCTCATGTCTTCGTGTGTTTGTGCTGACTCGGTGTGTTTTGTACCTGGGGATCCACAGAGCTCCGTTCACCGGCAGCACAGTGAAGGCTCTCAGCTGTGGCGGTGTGGCCTTCACGCTCTCTGCGGCGTCTCCATCAGACTCAGGGTTTGTTGATGCTCGCTGATCTGTCTCCTCCCGGTCTGCGGGCTGCGGCACACTGCTGTGGCTGTCTAACGAGGCGAGGCCTGCGGAGCTGGAACAGTCCGACCCGTGCGGCTCCAGGGAGCAGTTGGACGATATTGAGCAGTAGTCTGTCAGCGAGTCCTGGTGTTGGATGATCTGAGTGCCCGCCTCCTCGCTGTAGATCAGCGTCACCTCTCCGTTTGTCCATCCCTGCTTCTGGTCCTGCTCCGCGGTCTCGAGTTCAGAGGCTGTCACCATGGTAACCCCTTTGGGACGCTGCACGGTGAAGACATCCCGAAGGGGGTTGCTGTCTCCGCAGCTGAAACCATGACATGAACTCAAAAACAGACACTAAAAGAAAAACAATTCCGCTTCAGCACGGACACGAGCAGCTTTTTTCTCCTCGCTGTGAAGATCAGACAGCCAGATTGCTTCATGTTACATCATCGTTGTTAGTGTGCAACTTTCTGATTAATACTAACTAAACCCAAAGGTATAATGTTGCCTCAAATATTCACAGAGAAGGTCAGAGACTCTTCTGCTTTGCTCTGCAGCTAAAGTTTGGTACACTCGTACAACAGAGACACACACACACACACACACACACACACACACACACACACACACACACACACACACACAGGGCCTCCCAGCTAACAGCAAACGACAACAACATTGCCTAACATTACCTACAAGTTTCAAAGAAAACATTTTCATCTAATGTTCAAAGAACATTTTATGGATGTTTATCATTTCAAATAATGTCCCTATAAGGTTAAATGCTGACTAAGACGTAACGTTATAACTGCAACATTGTGAGGATGTTTTGGTGATGTTGAGAAGTGACAGATCACAGAATGTTCTTTTATGAAACGTTCCCACAATGTTACATGAGAACAAAGGAAAAACGTTTTCACAGCAACATTCAGAGCATGTTACTGAGGTCTGTGATTACAAAACATTTTTAACTGAAAATGTAATGTGATATGTTAACCCTCTGTTAACCTTGGTATCACCTTTCATTTACAGCCACTTAAGGCCATTAAGGACAAAAATATCCACTTCCAAAACCTTTCATAAAAATATTATATATAAATATGTTTTTCCCAAATGTTTTGTCTTAAATCTTTTAATCTATCAGAACAATCAAATGATTAAACGTTGTTGGGATTTTAACCATTTAAATGCCAGTTTGAATGCATGATGTCACTGTTGTTTTTGTATATAAATATAAATCACTGTCTTGGATATGTCAAAGATTAGAAACAACAATGATTTTGATGCATTTATAGTTTTTTGTGAGATTGTCAGATTTATAATTTAGGACACTTTAAAGCCACTAAGGACAAAAATGTCCAAAAACTGCTATAAAAATATTACAGATTAATATTTTTTTCTAAATGTTTTGGCTTAAATATTTTAATCAACTTCAGTCCTGATCAAAACTACCAAACATTTATTTATTTCCGGATTTTAACCGTTTAAATGTCAGTTTATTTATTTATAGTTTCATTCTGCAGAGTCAGATATATAATTTAGGTCCCATTAAAGCAGACAATTAGATGGCGGGTCAGAACATAATCAAAGGATAATTTAAGAAATTGATTGATTCATTTATACTTTCAGATACAGTTCACAAATTGAGGATCTGGGGGATTTCAAACGCAAGGCAAGTAAGCTGAGGAATTCCCACCTCGCTCTTTTTGTCCTGATGTTTCTATTTTATCCTGAATTGTGCAGCAATTTGAAAATCTGTTTAAATGTGAGATGTTAATTAATCGTCAATAATCTGTCTGGTGCTCTATGATGATGATGATTGTGGTCTCACCTTGATGATGGTTTAAAGGTACATGTGATGAATTAGTGTAATGGATGCTATTAATAGCCACCTCTGTGCGTAATGGTCGCGTGCAATGACAGGTGTTTTCCTGGAAAACCGCGCTGTTTTTGGAAAACTGAGTATGTGGCTGCCATCGGAGAATGCGCGCTCTCCGCAATGGTTTCAGAGTTTCGGAAAGTGTGCGCTCTCCGCCGCGGTGTCGGAGTTTTTGAGAATGCGCGCTCTCCGCCACGGTTTCGGAGTTTCGGAAAGTGCGCGCTCTCCGCCACGGTTTCGGAGTTTCGGAAAGTGCGCGCTCTCCGCCACGGTTTCGGAGTTTCGGAAAGTGCGCGCTCTCCGCCGCGGTGTCGGAGTTTTGGAGAATGCGCGCTCTCCGCCACGGTTTCGGAGTTTCGGGAAGTGCGCGCCCTCCGCCGCAGTTACTTTCTACAATTCTACAATTTCATTTAGCAGACGCTTTTATCCAAAGCGACGTACAACACAAGCAAGAATTTAGACTTAAGGAAAAAAACCCTTAGTAAGTGCAAAAAGTGCTTCAGGTGTGATTGGTCACAGGTATTGCCGTCTAGTGGCAGAAGAAGTGCCGCACAGCCAGTCAGTCAATTGTCTCTTAAAAGTAGAAAGGGACTCAGCAGATCGCACAGAGTTTGGAAGTTTGTTCCACCATTTGGGAACAACAGAAGAGAAGAGTCTGGCTAGAGATTTAGATCCGTGCTGGGCTGGAAGCACCAGGCGTCTTTCTAATTAAATAACAGCTCTCATATTAAAACAGAGGTTTCAAATTGGTAGACAATGCAGGATAAAATAGAAACATCATGAACAGGGAAATAATGGCTTAAATGTAAGCTGAATAGTAATAACATTCATCACATATAGGCTCTGTGATTATTTAGGTTAGTCCAAGTAAGTTTATGATGGCGTCTCCGATGTAATATTTTACACAGGAAAGTCGCCATATGGTCTTAAAATGTAGGTAAGCTGTCAGCAAGTAAGTCTGGCCTCTGCCCAATTTTTTTCTAAGACGTTAAGCTGGGCTGTTTTAAACTTTTTCAGCTTTATATCGCCAGAACCAAATTACAAAGCAAATAAACATGAGCTGGCAGGTTCCTCTAGTTCCCAGGTGACAGCGCTCCAGGGAGACAAAACTTGCAGAAGAAAACTGGAGAATCTCCAGAAATTTCTCTCCATGGAGAGCCAAAAAAGCTAAATATAGAGAGAAAAAACACTAACATTTATGAATTAATACCTCCCCTTGTTGAAAATACATTTTTTAGGGTAACAATAGGTGATAGAATCGGCCGGAAATCACTCATTAAACGTACAAACTAAACCATCAGGATGCATTTAAGCACTAAACAAAACAAAAAAGGTTCTGGATCAGAATTCTCTCCAAATTTTCTACTGTTCAATAAGTTTACCATATTTAAATTACTGTGCAGTAGTTTGGGGCAATAATTACAAAAGTTCTTCACATTCACTTTCTATTCTCTGAAAAAAGAGTGATACGGATAATTCACCGAGTGGGATATTTGGATCACACTAACTCATTACTCTTACAATCAAAATGATCAAATTTTACATATTTTGTGAAACTTCAAATTGCACAAATAATGTTTAAGGTTTAAAAAAAAAAAAAAACATTTTCCACCAGGAAAGTTTTTATACAGTAAAACTCTAAAACAGTTTTAATATGGAGCTAAAATAATGTCCAAACATAAACCAGTTTAAAATAATGTATGAAAACATGATTTTCACGAGGTACGGGGCTGAAGAGGCAGTTTGACCATCACCAGGTGTTTATAGGGGTTGCTGTTTATTTGTTTACTTAATATTTATTTTTTCCTATTTTATCTTCCTCCTTTTTCTGTTAATAATAATGTAAAATTGTAGATATTTGATTTGAGGTTTGTGGGTGTATGCACATATGTTCCGATAATCAGAGTATAGGTTAAAATTAATAAGGAAGCTGGTTAATTAAAATTGAGTGACCTATGGATGAGGGGTGGGATTAAATAAGTTTACACACAGGTTAATAATACACTAATAGCACTATATCAAGTTCAACATATCACAGTTCCTCCAAGATTTTATTAGAAAAACTGCTGTAGGACACAAAAAAAGAAAAGAAAAGCCTGCCAAATTCATGAGGGAGTGTTATCATCTCCTCAAGCTATAAGATATATTTTACTTTAGGTGCTGAAAGTTTTGTTCTCTGAAGTTAAAATTAGGAAATTTCTGGCTCAGTTCACTGGCACAGATGGTGACAGAGCAGTGGGAGCGCTGGCTTCAAACCATCGCTTTCCACACATTATCTTCATTACTTTTCCCTACAGGCCAAGCTTTAAACACATTATTAACCCTTTAAAACACTGGCAAATGGGTCTGGTTTCTTAAAAAAAAGACATCAAGGAAAAGCCAAAGATCAACTTGACAAAAAAGGTCACACAAATTAGAAAAAGGGCGGGTTGGAAAAATATTTTTAAAAATAAGGGGAATAATGTCAGCAAATCTATATCTACATTTAATTTAATTTTATATTTAAAATTATGTGACAGAAAAATAATACATACATTTAAAAAAATATATTTTCAGCACTTTTTGGGGGTGGGGGGACGGGGGGTGCTTATTTTCAGTTTATTTTTGTATAACCTTTGTTTATTTTTTTTCTTTTAACAAATTTCCTGCAAATTTTCGGGCCCTGTTTTGATAAGTTGCTGATAGCCTTCACCCCATGTTTTTTAAAGAAATCAAACCAATCTGATCAGGATTCAAAGGGTTAACCAACAAACTAAATAAGTAAGTAACAAATAATAAACAAATCATGGATACGAGCAAAAATAAGAGAAACTTTGCTCATATATCGTTTTTTTTTTTTTGCACGAGGTCTGATTTCTTGACATTAACGTCAGCTAATGTAACACTACGTTAACGAAGCGGATTGACGACGGGAATCAACGAGCTGACACGACAGCATGCACTGTCCAGCCGAGCTGCTCCCACAGATCGTCTTTTCTGTCTTTTTGGGATAATTTCTGACTGAAAAATCGCACAGCTCCGTTTTAAACAGCAGCTGAAGGAGCAGCGGTGATGACACCAGCGAAACTCTGAAAACTTCAGAGGGTTTTCAACAACAAGCCCTCGGAGCAGATGCACAAAATGAGGCTGCATACTCTCCCTCCTCATAGTGAATAATTGAAAAGAAGATGCTGGTGCTCAGAAAGAAAAACACTGTCGACACATGTTTTCTCTCTCTTTTGCCAAATGAATGAATATGATGAGCTCATATCACACTGATTTTAAAGTCTTTGCTTTGGCTCCGAGTGTGTTTCAAAATCGATATAATCTGATTATATTAAATTGACTATGTGTTGTTTTTTTAACCATACATCCTCATGAGCTTTTGTTGCTAATTTATTTTGTTTATCATTTTTTTGAGGTTACTTTTAGTTCAAGATTTTCATTATACAACATTGGCAACTTGGTTTTTTTTACCATATATTTTACACTATAAAAATACATAACATTTTTTGTTTGTTTGTTTTTAAATTTGTATCTACGTGTTTTTGTTTAGTTGTTTTATATGTTTATTGTTCAAAGTTACTTTTATTTCCAGATTTCTATTATATTACATTGACTTTGACTCTTTTACTGCATTACACTGGAAAAATGTTTTGGGGGATTTTTTCTTAACAAATTGATGCATTTATATATTCTACGGTCTATAATGTCGTATATTTTTGTTATTTCTTGGTGTGAGTATTAAAGAGTTAATTGAACTTCATTTGTTTATTGGCTATTTATTTATATATTTTAGTTTACAGTTTTTACTACTTTCTTTATCATTTTATTATTTTATCATATTTGTTCATTATTTACTTTCTGGTTTTATCCTTTAATTACTTAGTTTTATGTCTTTTTTAAATTATTATTGCTATTATCATGTTATTCATGAATCTATTTATCTGCTCACCTTTCTATTTACTTTTTTAACCTTTCTGTTTATCGATTTTAACCTGACTGTTGTTTCTTTACTAATGGTAGCGTTTCCTCATTTCGTGGTTTTAATGAGAACAATTTTTTTATTTTTTTTTTATTCACATGCTTGTGTGCTTCTGTGTTTGTGTGTGTGTGTGTGTGTGTGTGTGTGTGTGCGTGTGTGTGAGGAATTAAACAAAACATAACACATTAAAACAAAAAGTGAGCTGGGAGGATTTTTTAAAAATTGCAACTCCTTAACTGTTGATCAATATTAACAAGCAGCTGTAAAATGTACTTAATTAAATAAATGAATAAATAAATGCAGGCATTGTATGTTTCTGCAAACCACGGATATTTTACACACTTGTATGCTGAATTTGTAAATTTGTTTCATACTTTATTTAAAAAAGAAAAAAAACCACTTGGTTATGGTTAGGAAAAGATCATTTTTTGGCTTAAAATCCCACTTTTGATGGCCCACACATGGCTGGAAATGTCCCAAATGCTTGCTACACAACAATCGGTTTTGTTGATGGTTGGTCTCAAACAGTGGTCTGCAGCCTGGCAGCCGTCTCGCCGACAAACTCAGCTCACATACATGAAATCTTTACTACTTTATAGGAATGAAACATGCAAATTCAATTAAATTTATTCATACAGCCCAATGTCACAAATCCCAATCCGCCTCAGAAGGCTTTGCAACATAAAACACCATCTGTCCTTGGACCCTCACAGTCGACAAAAAATAATGTAACATATCTGTGGTTTGCAGAAATGCACAGTGCCAGCGATTTATTCTGGCAACTGGCCTGAAGAGAAACAAATTTAGAGTCCTACAGCAAACTTGTGTGTACACTCTGGTGGACAAACTAGGCACACAAGACCTCAAACTCCCTTGACTCCCTGATGAAGGCTTGTATGCCGAAACGCGTCGGAGTGTGTTTTTAAGGTTCATCGTGACCGTTCCGTAGAAATAAAGGCATTTTAACATTTAAAGAGAGTGCCTCAGAGTTTTCTTTCTGATTTTGAAGATCGTAACATTGTCTTCAATAAACTTGTGTGGCATGAAGTAAGTCTGCAGGCGTTATCTTCAATGTGCCAAACTCAGCCAATAACAACATGCAGTTTATAATAATATCAGCCTGTATGAAGCTGTTTACTTTTTTGGACGATTCACTGTTCTCCAGGAAATGACACTTTTTTTCAGGCAGTCAAAGAATTCATTTCTTTGGATCTTGAGCTCAAAAAGATGTCTGACGTCTCTTTTTCTGAGCCTGTCACAGACTGAAGTGTTTACAGACTCCACTGTGCTTCAAAACACTGATAAATCCACTCACCAGTACTTGGCGCAGAGCTGGTAGGAGGCAGCGTGGTAGAGCAGCAGAGTGTTGATGTGGTCGTCCAGCGTCCAGACGGCCTCCTCCCCCCACAGGCTGAAGCTGGTCGTCATGGATACGATGGAGGACGGCGAGTCGTAGGGGTCCAGACGCCGAACCGCCTGAAGTGTCAGACAGTCGATGACCAGCACGCCGGGACCGTTGGAGAACCATAACTGATGACCACCGTGGACAGAGACAGAGACAATGAGGACGGATGTTTTAACACCTGGACTGTCATCAGTTTTTTTTTTTGTGCTGCGTTCAGACACCTTTCACAAGCATCTCAACCCCTGAAACCTCTGGTTTAATTTATTTGGAAAAACTTTGGGAAAACAATGCAATTAGCAACTCAGAAATAAATGTCCCGCAATTTGCACAAAAAAAAGGTCTAAGGTGTTCAGAAAAATACCTGAAAATTAGCTAGGAGGGTTATAAGTTGTTATCAAAAATTAGGGAAAAACATCCAGAAGTGTACATGTATAAATCTAATCATTAGAGTTATTTTAAAAATTGGGGTAATTTCCATGTTTGTTCTCGTTTTTTTTTTTTTACTTTTTTTGTTGCCTAATTTCAGGTAATTTACTTGTACATTTTTTGTAAATGTCTTGCTAATTTTTTTTTGCTATATATTTTGCAATTTTATTGCCAAGTTGCCCATTGCCTTGTTCCTCTCAATGCTTTAAAAGAAATCAAGCCAATTTGCCCGGGTTTCAAAGGGTTAACCCCATTTCCATCATGTAACGACATGTTTCACCTTCTTTGTGCCTCATCAAACATTTGTGAGTGATTATGTGCTGACCTGTGAGCCGCTGTTGACCAGCGCCATGCTCCGGACCGGGTAGGGTCTCTGTCTGGGATCCGAGTCCTTCAGGTCAAACACCGTCTTGTTGAGGGTGTGTGAACACAAGTACGTCTCCCCCTCCAGAGGGACGTCCTCCACCAGGCTGTACACCGCCACCAGGCCGTCGGACATCCCCGCAAACACTCTGGCCAGACTCTGCACAGGAGAGACACATTTTAAAGCCTCTGGAAACTAAGAATGCCAGCTTCTGTTGGCCAGGAGGGGCTCGGTTCAGATAACAAACCTGTTAATAACCGCTGTGTAACATAATCATTCCTGTACCTGTGTGTGTGACGGGCGCAGCAGCAGGATCAAGATAAAGGTGTTGGGTTCAATGACCTTTCTGTGCACTGTTTTATGCAAACAGAGGCAGAGCATACTAACTCCAAATCTAAGATTTAAGATTTATTTATCTTTTTTTTAAAACACTGAAATGACATCTGCCTCTGCAAAAATAAATGAATAAATAAATAAAATAAATTTAAAAACTAATATCCTAATCCTTTATTTGAAAACTGAATACCTAACTAATTTACAAATATCCGAATATTTGGGTCCAGCCTTACTCGTAATGTGTCTTGAAATACAAAGAGTGCACGTATTATATCAAAGTTGTGTCTCATTAAGCACCTACATCCTTGGATCTTTGTCAGTTGTCTCTCGTCTCCATGACAACAGCCATGGAGCAAAGCAGAGTCGGCGTGGTGCAGCTCTATCTGTTCCAGCCGTTTGAACTCTGGCTGCGTTCATAAAACTAATCTGACGCTCTGCACGAAAATGAGAGAGCTGTTGTTCGAGGCCACGGAGCGTTCTGTTTCTCCGTGAATTAATGAACACTTAAGTTCATCACACATTCACTCAGTTCGGCACTTTGCTGCTTCGTCTCCCCAGACAGAGCGCCCAGAGTGCGCTTGGGCCAAAATCTTCAATCAGATTAATTTCAATCAGACTGAGAAAAAGTCTGCATGTAAACACAGCTACTGATTTATTCCACTCAAAGATGCCAGAGGTGACTCCTCCTCCGAGCACCTGGATTCTCCACTTCAAAAGCAGCTGGAGCTGCAGAGCCGCTCTGTGCAGACGGGAGACAGTACAGCAGGTCGGAGGTCAGAGGTCAGAGGGGAGCAGCGGCACAGACCATAAAGTCATTGTTTGGAGCCTGACACCAGCAGCCGTGCTGCTGGCACTGAGACATTTGAAGGCCGTTGTGAGCAGCAGTTAAGCTGTTAGAACGCTGTTATTACAGGCTGTACTACAACTGTGGACCTCCCACCTGTTAATGTCTCCGTGTCTTCACTTTAATGACTTGGATTTTACGGCACGAGTCGTGTGAGAGTTTGCAAATGATCTTTTGATATAGTTTTGTTGTTGTTGAATGCAATTGATTTTCTCCATTTTTGGATTCTTTGATAAATGTGGAGGCAGGTGAGAAAAACAACGTTTTTTCAGAAATTCAAAGTAACGGGGTGAGTAATAAATATATAAATCGTTATACATATTCAAGGGAAGAAATGACTAATTCATGTGCTCAAATGATGAAAAGCATTCTTCTGTGTGTGTGTGTGTGTGTGTGTGTGTGTGTGTGTCTGTGTGCATGTGTGCACGTGCACGTGTGTGGACACGTGAGCTGACCTGCTCTCTTGCTGGAACAGGGAACAAGCAGGTGATGATGGCTGGACAGGAGAACTGTCTCTGGGGTTGACTGAGGGGACACATGTCCTTCAGACTGTAGATGAAAACCTCCTGCTCCTGTCACACAAACACACACAAAATGTTACACAATAAACAACACAATTTTCATTAAGAAACCTTCAAAATAGGATGGAAGTGTTTGCTGACAGAAAAAAATTACAGATGCACAATAATATCGGCACGTCATCGATATTGGCCGATATTGGTTTTTAATTGAATATCTGAATCGGTAAACATGCTGATTTCTGATGATATCACAAACCGATTTTTGTTTTTTTTATTTATTGTACAGATTATTTCTAAATTGATTTTTTTTTTGTTATTTTGTTGAATGAATGAATATTACATACACAGAGAAGCGTTGTATTTCATGTCTCCATCTGCTGTGAGGCCATTATGTTAAGAGTATGCATACTATGATGTTAATTCCACTGCAGCTAAAACTTGATCACTAAAATTAGGTGGAAAAAAATGAATATATCGATATCAGTTATCAGCCAAATGAGCTGTTATATGAGACATGATTATTATTTATTGTTTTATTGTCATCACTTTTACTGTTTCTTTTTTCTTTTGTTGTGTTGTTGTGCTTTTTTTTGCTGGTTGCAGATTTGTTTGCTGTTAATGATTTTTATCCTTTTTACTGATTTTATTGCAGTTTGTGACTTTTGACAGCCACAGCTGCTCGTTGTTTGTTTTTGTTGAATTTGTTGCTAACATATGTTACACATCCATTTGGCCCACTGACTGTGAATCAAGGGCATCTTTGTAAAAAAAACAAAAAAAAAAACAGAAACATAATGTTCAGTCATTTTCCCTGAGTAAACAATGGCTGATGATGTATTCGCATGTTGGATATCGGCAAAAAATCCAAAATTGTGAATCCCTATTTGAGCTGGATTTAGACACATAGAACACCTGAATGCCATACTCACAATTAAAACAATTCAAAGTCAAGAGTTTTCCAGAATATTTCTGTAAATTTAACATTTTTCTCAGGAAGATGCACTATTGTGGCTCATCATAAGAAGAGTCACCAAACCCTCATCATACACACTGATCCATAAAGAGAACCAGTGCTCTGTCAGAGAAATGTGTTTGCATGAAGCTGATGTGATTTAAGGCGGTGTGTACCTCAGTGGCCATCCACAGAACGTTCCCCATCTTCATCTGACAGCTGATCCTGCTGCCTGCACACAACATCCTCTTCACCTCCACCTGGCCCTTCTCCACATTCACCACGCTGTAGTTCCTGCACGACACACACAGCAGCACAAAAGAGATGACACACACACACACTTACACACACTCCAGCTGCTCTGGATTAAATCAAAGAAAATGGCACGATCACATGATGCAGCCTCGGTCTCGCTTTGGTATTGGGTTGGTTGTGTCGTGTATTTGAGCATTTTATTGTAACAATTTGCCATTTTCACGACTGAGATCTGGTGATGCAGCAGCTTTTCACGTGGCCGTACATGTGACACGATACATTAGAAAGGTTCAGGCATTTTATCTGAGAAAGTAATGTTCAATATTCAAGCTTCCCACTTCACCACAGCTGTGCGTCGGCACAGTTCATCAGCACAATGGACGATTGTTCAAAAAAGCAATTTTGGATGTAATCACTTTGGCTTCTCTTCCAAATAATGGTTTAGATAATTGGGTTAAATTAGGGATTTGTGTGGTTTCTGAGCATTTGTTTCATGTTTTTCCCCATTGGATTCTGTTCAATTAAAAAAAATATACGGAAAACATTGTCCTTAGAGGTTAACACTAATAAAAAAGCTGATGATAGCTGGGACAGTCTTGATTTCAGATGAGGTGCCACTATAATACGCTGTGGGAACTATCACATCATAAAGCTTGATGTGGTTTTACTTCTAATGCCATGATTGTGGAAGTCATTTTTTATTCCCACTTCTCCCCCCTTTTTTAGTAGAGTTTACTTAAGTTTCAGTTTTATGTTTAGTTCAAACAACATAACAAATCAAGTGTGTGTGTGTGTGTGTGTGTGTGTGTGTGTGTGTGTGTGTGTGTGTGTCGCGCGCGTGTAAAAAGCAGCAAATATAAAATAGGACACTTGCATTTATACTGTGTTTAATTATGCCTATATTTCTGAATTTATTTTGAAAAGGAAATATACTAGAGCTACCAGAGTGACTCTTAACAAGTCACTAGACAGGTTTCCATTAACCCTCAAATTGTGCAAACTGAAATTGCGAATATAAAATACACCTAATGGAAACTCCTCAATTTTGAAAAATAAACCTAATGGAAACATGTCAATTAAAACAAAACCTCACATTTATAGCAATAAGTTTTTACGCTCGCATGAGGTGGTATTTCAGGCCATATGAAAAAGGCATATTTTTGCAAAACTGCAACAGAAACACTTTTTGGCTTTTCTAGGTCACATGATGCTATGGCTTTGTGCTTGTCAGTAGGAACTGGCTCCCTCATGATGCAGCAGGAGCTACAAGAGCTGTTATTGCATCACATAACTCTTCAACAAGTTTTGAATCCACAATTCCTCTGTGAAATCGTGGACTATCAGCTCCCAGAAATCCCTCATACGTGGCCGAAGACTGGAGAGTTTCACAGCTGCTTTATGTCTACATACAGACAGCATATTTGTACATAATATATATGGTGGCTTCAAAGTATTACAGTATAAAGGGGTTTTTGGAAAACCTTGGGGTATGATTTTAAATACCATAAATACAGATGCTTTTCTTTCTATCAGACTGATATGGATGTGCTGTATTTAGGTGATGTGGTATAGGTCACAGCAGTATTAGTATACAGCTTGTGAATTGCTTGTCTGTCGTTTCTGTCTGTATTTCTGTCTGCGATTTTCACCCTCGATGATAAATTAAGTCTCATCTAATCCATTATCATGTTGTCAACAAATATGCAAAGTGAGAAGTATTAACATAGCGACTCTACAAAAAGCCACTCAATGAGCCAGAGTGTGCAGAAAAGCACTTCACACACACTCAGGCTGTGTCATGATGCAGACACTGACACACACCTCTTCTTTCCCTGCTGTTAACTGACCGTCTAACAGGTAAATGGAGCGTGCACGCTCTCGTTTGGAAAGCAGCATGCTACACCGGCTCAGTGTGGGTCAGCGCTAAAAGAGAATGACTTTATCTGCGTTAGTTAAAATGACTGGAGGTGATTGTCCGCTGCCTCCCACAGCCTGTTCCCAGGTCCTGAGGTCCAGTGGAGGGCCGTGGGAGAGTCGGAGGAGGGGAGCTAACGAGGTCTTATCACAGTGAAGGGGTTAACGGCAGGAAGAAGTCAGCAGCAGTCATTAACACCACCTGTATGAAGGATGAAAGCTGCTTTTATTGTGCAGAGATTAACCTGCTGCAACACAAAGACAATAGAGCTGCTCATCAGATGCCCGGGGGTCTGTGTGTGTGTGTGTGTCTGTGTGTGTGTGTGTGTGTATTATAGCAGTAAATAAACATCTAAGGCTAAGAACCGACAGCGTTAATAAACTTAGTCAAGTCAGCAGCACAAACACAGCGCGGTAATCCGCCATTGTTGTTATTTTTGGCCTTCTACTCGCGCGCAGCTATTTGTCTGAAACGAAATGCGCAAAGTTTGGCTGTGACGTCACCGTTCTTACAGGATCTGCGTTTTGCCAGTTTACGCGGCACCAGAAACGGATGCATTTTCAAAAAATTAGAGTCTGGAGCCCGATTTTAAGAGTTTGCATTTTCAGGCTCCCAAAATGCTGTTGTATGAACACAAGGCCAAACTGCAACACAGGTTTAACGTTTCATGCAAGAACCAGCTGGAAATTTTGGGTTTTAAAAATCGTCTGAGAGTGGTACAATGCAATGTTTTTGTAATGTTTTCAGTGGCAAGTTTTCTTTTAGTTCAGAGAATTTTCTACTTAAAGTTAGGGTAACGTTCTCTACAGACACCAAAAACTGTTTTTTGTTTGTCTACATATCATATCACATTGTATTACAATTTATTTTTTTTTTAAATGGTCTGTAATCTCAATAGCATTTTCTGAATGTTGCTTGGAAAACATTCTTCCTTTGATCCATCACAAAAACCTCCTCAAAATGTTGCAGTTATAACGTTACGTTTTAGTCACATTTAACCTTGAAATGAAAAACATCCTTAAAACGTTTTTTTAAGCATTAGATTAAAATGTTTTCTTTAAAACAGGTAACGTCAGGCAATGTTATGGGAACGTTCCCTGCTAGCTGGGTATGTACTAATAAAGCAGCTTTTTTGAGGGAAAAATGAAAATCAGACATTTTTTGTGGTCCCCTCGGGTCCTGAGCTCAGGTCTGAGGTGAATCGGAGGAAAAGCGAGGTCGTCCTCCTCCGAGTTAATGAGCTGGAGTGAGAGGCTGGGCGAAGAGCAGACGCTCTGAAGAGACAAGCATACTCGCCAACCCTCCAGTTTTTAATAGCCCTCTCCGGGTTTTCTCCTGAAGTCATAATTCTCCCGTATTTCTAACGAATTTTCACATCTGTTTTTATCTTTCATTATTACAACCTGCTTCTTCAACTGTGCAGCGTGTAAAAGCTGTACAACTGTATAAGTGTATTTGTTTCCGTCTCTCTGACCAAATGTCTCCTCTTTTCACAGTGAGGTTGACCTTTGACCTCTTGGATATAAAAAAAAATTGTCAGAACTTCATCATTATATCCCATTAAAAATTTATGTGAAATTTGTACATTTATATATGAAAATATATATTTTTTTTTATTTTTCTTTTTTTTTCCTCTTTTTTTTTTTTTTTTTTTAAATTTTTTTCCCCCCCCCGCTTTTTTCCCTATTTATTCATTCATTCTATTGTATTTATTTATTTTATTTTTTATTTTCTTTCTTTTTTTATCTATCTATTTTTTTTATTCATTTCCCCTTTTAACATGACTGAAAGGTCTTCATGTTCATTTGGTTGTGTATTTTGTTTTTGTACATTCACATACACCAATAAAAACATAATTACAAAAAGAGACAATTTTGTATAACCTCTTTTTATAGATTTTTTTTAAATGAAATTTCTAATGGCAGGAAATTATGTGTTATTTGTAATTTCAGAGGACTCTCTTTTTATATTTAAGCTAAGTTATGGAGGACACTTTTTTCTGACAGGTCAAATATTATTATCTAATATTAATACTATAACTTTGGACCTCCATTTTTAAATAAAAAATAGTACAGTAACTTCACATTTTATGATAATTGGCCTTCATATAAAATGCAATGTAATGTCTCAGTTTTGGACATCATGGGGAACCCTCAGCCTCCGCCTCTGCCTGCCATTAAATTTTGGTAAAAAAAATGGGGTAAGAGCGTGACATTTATGATTAAGAGGAGAATTTTATTTTTTCATGCATCATTCATTGTCAGACTAAAGTGATGAAACAAACCTGTTGTCCTTGTCTCCGCTCCAGAACACGGCGCTGTGTCCCTGCATCGGGGACAGGAAGAGCTGCGAGTGGCTGTCACAGGACAATATGTACCTGAGGCACGGGAAGCTGGGCTCCTGCATCTGCCGCACACACTGCATCGCCACCGGCCTCTGTGAACACACACACACAAACACACACGCAAACGCAAACACACACACACACACACACACACACACACACACACACACACACACACACACACACACACACACACACACACACACACACACACACACACACACACACACAAACACACACACACACACACACACACACACACACACACACAGATAGAACTTTGATCTGTTTGATTTTTCCTTGAGGGAAAAACTAATGTCTTTAAACTCAGGCTAAATCCAAACGAATACAGAGAGCAGATTGTCTACGCTGCGCTTGGTTGCTTCTTTATAGAAAATAAACTTCAGCAGAGGAAAAACAATGAAGATGAAAAATTAGACCAGAGATTTCTTCGCTTGAACTGACAGAAAGTTTGAACTTGTACTTAAAGTAACTCGTAAGTATAATGGGGTGTTACTACCAGCAGGTCGGTTTATTTCTGTTCAGTTCGGTTCATATTTTTTTTGCGTTTCCAGTTTCGGAATTGTTCCTATTTTTCATCAGCCCTCTGCCTGTGGTACCTAGCACCGATCTGGTAATAAAACATTGAGCTGTAAACACTGCAGTGTGTTGATTGGTCAGTACACATCAACACAGTGTGCAAGTTTTTCATACATTAATAAACTATGAAATTATTAACCACTGTTCATCCCGTGACAAGTTTTTCATACATTAAAAAACTATGAAATCTTTAAGCACTGTTAATACCATTTCAAGATTTTCTTTTCATACCATGACAAGTTTTTCAGACATTAGACAATTATAAATATAAAATGTTTAACTCTCTTCATACTGTGATAAATTTTTCATACATTAAAAAAAACTATGAAATCTTTAACCACAGTTCATACCGTGACGAGTTTTTCATACGTTAGTAAACTATAACTGCAATTAAAAGGACGTTTTGCAGCCTCTAGCAGAAGCAGCAGCTTTAAAAAAATGTAATTCACTGGGCGACTGCCAGCAACTTTTAAAGTGGAATCTAATCCTCATTTGGAGAACAAAAAACATGTTGGACTGTTGGAGTTTCATTCAGAGTGCTCTGGCAGGATAAACCCCCCCAGTGCACAAAACCGCTATTTATAAATATCACATGGGGAGAGAGACTCTCACTCCTGCCTGCTCTTTTTTGTGCATCCCTGTTCTGAGGACGATTAATGGGGTGCAGACTTCACTCTGCATCAGCGGTGAGCACGAAAATACAGCGAGTGCTGCTGGATGGAGCAGCGAGTGCCTATACCCCGCCCACATGTAAGAGTACTGTCTGAGGTGGAAACGCTTCACAGATTAGGGTCTGGGTACCTCTTCATAGGTGATACTTTTGGTTCCAGACGTGCTTAACCTTTGATGGAAATACGGCTGTAGTCTCACCTTCTCAGGCTTGGTGTCCCAGCACTCAGTCAGCAGGCTGTGGAGGCAGTAGAACTGGACCTCCTCCGGACTGCCCAGCACCGGACGGATGCCTTTGGAGAGTTTCTTTGCTATCTGAAGCTGGTGGTTTCCGAGCACCGGCCTCCGCCCAGACAGCAGCTCGTACAGCACCATCCCATAGGAGAACATGTCCACCTGTAGACAGTGAGAATGACAGAAAAGACAAGAAACTTTAAGGTCAGGACTCAAGAGTTTTATCTGAGGAGGTGAGTCAGGCCTTCAGTAAGACAAAGAAAAAACTGAAATGAGAACACAGCGCATATAATCATAGCAAGGCATGATGCAATAAATCATACACATGCCAGAAGACAGCTTTGAAAGATGAAGTGAAACTGTGATCCCATAATAACCAGCAGGTGGATAAGGGGGAGGAGGTGAATGATTGATTAATCAACAATGTAGACATCGATTGATAGATACTCTTTAAAAGCAAAACCGGTTTATTCCTGTCTCCTCTAGGGCTGCAATATTGCAATACTACACTATCAGGCGGGTTTCCATTACAGATTTGCACAAAATTTAAGCGATATTTTCGAAATTTCAATAAAACACAATTGCGATATAATAATAATAATAGCTAATATTCCACGAAGTCACAGAGGAATTGTGAATTAGATTTTTTTTGATGATCTTCTCAACTTTCTCAGAGTAATGTGATGCAATAGCAGCTCTTGTAGCTCCTGCTGCATCATGAGGGAGCCAGTTCCTACTGACAAGCACACAGACATGTGACCTAGAAAAGACTAAAAAGTGTTTCCATTATAGTTTTGCGAAAACATGTTTTCTTTTTTTAATCATCTAAAATACCACTTCATGGGTGTATAAAACCTGTTTTTGTGAAAAATGGAAGCTTTTACTCAACATTGACAGTGCCGTTATTTTTACCCCTCTTCTACAATTGACTCCAACAAGCACATTTGTTCAGGAAGTCTGCTTTAAAAAAAACAAAATACTTTTACTTTTTGTTTATAAAGCAAAGATGAACTCCATATTCCTTCCCCCCTCATTCATGTCAATCTTGAAGCCGTTATCTAAACACCCAAAATACTTGAGTGGATGCTCGTCTCTGAGCGGTCTCAGATAGTGAGCCTCGGCCTCTCTGGAGTCTCCCAGAATAACTGCAGAGACAAACACTGGAGCAGCGCCAAAAACCCTGAGCTACTTCTGAGTTGACATCACTTGCTGGTGACTCCAGGAGGTCTGTGGCATGCTGCGGCGTCACAGCGGCGATGGAAAAAATCTGGCACATTCATATAAGGAAGTCCTCCTGACCTCAATCTGACGAGTCTAACACCCTCTCACTCTTCATTTTGTCTTTGGTTTTTGTCCTTGCTACAAAGAAAATGAGACTCGATCTCGTCATCCTTTATAGTGCTACTTTTAAAGATAGCTGAAGAGCAGGTCACATAATTAGCATCATTATTGACGGTATTAACCCTTTGAAACCTGTGCAGACATCAGTTTTTCTTGTGTTGCATTCAGACATCTTTCACAGGAATTTTAGCCTTTGAAACCTCAGCAAAAAGGTTTAATTTTCCTCAAAACATGGGAAAAGGCAGAGAGCAAATTGCAAGAAATTGGTAAAAGGTGACACAAAAACAACATAAAAATTAAATATTGTGAAAAGAGAGAGAGAGAGCGAGAGAGAGAGAAATATTAGAAAATTATCAAAAAATATTAGAAACATATATTCAAAATATGTTACTAAATAGATTTTTTTTAGCATTTTTTCAAGGTAATTTCTTTATTCATTTTTGTTTTTCCCTTTTGCTTATTTTCAGGTATTTTTCTTGTAACCTTTGCTAATTTTGGGGCCATTTCTTGTTAAGCTTTTTGTTGTCTTAATTCAAACCATGTTTTTGAAAAAAAAAATCAAGCCTCCTTGTCAGGTTTCAAAGGGTTAACTTAAGTGGCACTATGAGTCGTATTATTCACAGTCGGGTGAAAAATGAAAGGAGAGAGCAGAATAAGAGTGAAGTGCATGAACAGAACTAATGACTGATAACTTAACATTGAGTGCTTTGAGAAGTACCAAAGTGGCCTTCAAAAAGATAAAGCCCAACGAACTGAAAGCACCACTCAAACGAGCCAACCTTGTCCTTAACCAGATACCAAAAAACAAATCACTTTAATTCAGCAGTTTCTCTTCAAAATTCTATGAACACGTCTGGCATCTATTTTCCAACTCTACTACAGAATGACATCAGAAAGTATATCTGCTGTGCGTCACTGGGTCGGGGGGGCATTTTTAACAGCAAGCAGCAGATGAATTGAAACACAATGAACAACTCGGCATTAGAATTTGCTTTCTGCATCACAAGCGGCTTCAACTCACAACCTCAGACACCAAAGACACACAGTCCCAGTGAGCTCCAGCAGAGAAACCAGAGACACTATGACTGAGCCGACCACCAGGGGGCAGGATATCAGCTGTCTGTGCGTGGAAAGGCAAGTTTCAAACTGCTGCCAAAAATTCACTTATCAAAACAAAATTCTGAGAATCTGCAGACTTCATCTAGAAAGCATATAGATGTTGATAACTTATTTTTTTACAAAGATCGATTTGTTCCATAAATAAAAAAAAATCATGTTTAAAAATGCCATCTTCCCAAAGACCAATAGTTTACATGAGGGCAGAATTCAAAATGCTGTCAAAACTTCAGTTTTTGAGATTAAATTATGAAATGTTACACACTTTACCTACCATGGCAGCAACATATTGTCAGTTTTTTTTATGAGCCTTTAAGATTTATTTAGCAAGAATTTGCAAGTTTATGTTTACAGCATTGTTTACAGCCAAACATTTTGATGCACTGTAAGCTAAGTTTTTAGGAAAATCAGAAAACTTTGTATTTGTATTTTTTTGTATTTATTTATTTAGCAGGACAGTGTGCAGAGACATTGAATATTCTCGTAGAATATAAAGATGGCTGCACCAGATTTAACGTAGCGCTAATTTCCATCTGTAGTCCTCACATAAAAGACAGACAACATAATACAAATCTAAAAATTATTACAATAGATAAATATACAGAGTAAAAAATAAATAACATGTACAAGTATAAAATAATACGTCAGACCTCCAAAATGCATACAACCCTGATATCAGAGACATCAGTGCAGACATGTCTGATTGCTCAGTATCCAGTCCTTGACTGCGCATGAGAAGCTGTGATGTTTTGTGATGTTTTTGTTTGCAGACGGTTTGTGAAAGACAGTCTGAAGATGCCCTTTAGCAAGTTTGGTGTCAATTTGGCAAAAAATTTGGGAGAGGATAAGTTTAATTAGTTTTACAGTTTTTGATTTAAAAGAAGAGTGATGGACATTATGATTTGTGTTGCTTTTGTGTTTTTAGTCTGTTTTTTTAATGTGAAATTCATCTGTCGGCTTGGCCAGGACTCACCGTAACAAGAGATTCACAATCGTAATGGGACTGTTTCTTGTTAAATAAAGGTTAAATAAATGATTGAGCCACTGTAATAGAGGCTTTTAAATGTATTTGCTCCTCATTTTTCACATTTTTGGAGTGCCTGGATTTCCGTCATGTTGTTCCTGTTTTTGTTTCCTCAGCTCGTCACTCAGCAGTGTTGATATCATCCCAGCCTGTAAACAAATGGCTCCTAACGGCTTTCTAATAGTGTTACTGTATACTGTCCAGATCCTCAGCCGACAAATACTTACACATGTTCACTTTCCTGCCAAAATCCCCACAGCTGGCGAACACGCTAACAGCCATGAAGCTGCTTTTCATTTATTTTTCTATTACACTCCATTTCTTTCCCACTCGCTGCATCATTTATCCCCTCTCCAGCTTCGCCTGCATCTCATTAGAATATTTAAACCTCATCAGAAAGTGAAAGTGGCGACCAGGAGACGAGAAAAGGTGTGTGATTGGCTGAAGTCAGCGGATTCTGTGGGAGACGGGCTGATGCGTGGAGGCGAAGCTTACAGATATTTCTCTGCGCTCTTTGAAAGCTTTCTCCGCAGAGGCAGAGGCCAGTAAAACAGTAAGCCCCAGTAAAGCTCGCCTCCCCGGGGAGACGAGGAGCCGAGGCCAGCCGTGTCAGACCTACACGCTGCTGAGAAAAGAGTCAGCAGAGAAAACACGTACCGGCTTCAAATAAACACACTCCAGCTCTCAGTCTAGTTGGCCTGGAGCAGAATCAATGACCTGTCTCACAACAATAAAACTGACTAATCACATTTAATCACACTGAGATCGAGGAATATCCTCACTCTGAGTCACATACCGCTGCAACCAGCAGCTGATTAACAGATTTAGTCCACTGACAGAAAATCAAACTACAATTTTGTTAAAATGCTTATCATTTATGTTATTTAAGAAGGTATTAAAGGGACAGTTCACCCCAAAAATCAAAAATACGTATTTTCCTTCTAACCTGTTAGTGCTCTTTATCAGCCTAAACCAGGGATATGCAACTTGCTTTGGTTAGAGGCCACTTTGAAAATAGACAGGAGGCCAGGGGCCCATCAAAACAGCCCAATACGTGTTTTTAAAATCTCAGGACATTTCTGAAATTTGATTGTAGGATATTTTTTGAATTTTAGGATGTTTCTAGAATATTCGAATATTTCTCGGACTTTAAGACATTTCCTGTATTTCAGGACTTTTTTTTATGATTTTAGGACATTTTTCCGATTTCAGGACATTTCTAGGATTTTCAGACATTTCTAGGCTCTTAGGAACTATCTCTGATTTAAGCACATTTCTCTGATTTTAGGACGTTTCTAGGATTTCAAAACGTTTCTCAGATTTTAAGAAATTTCTAGGATTTTAGGATGTTTATTGGATTTTATGATATTTGTAGGAATTAAGGAATTTTCTCAGATTTTAGGACATTTCTAGGATGTCAGAACATTTCAAGGATTTTAGGACATATATAGGATTTAAAGACATCTGTTGGATTTTAGGACGTTTTTTAGGATTTGGAGCATTTGTAGGATTTTTGGACATTAGGTTCTTAGCTAGGACCTCTGTCAGGGTGTGGGGGGATCCTCCACTGGTGCCCTTTTTCATAAACAAGCTCTGTTTTTATTTATTCTGGCACCTTATGTATAGTAAAAGTACAAAGAAATCTCAGTGTGAATCTCTTTATTGATTTTTTGAATTAGAAAATGGGCACCCTATCGGGGGCCAGACTTGGCACACAGGCCGTGAGCTGAGTATCACTGATGCATTACTTTTCTGGTAGCGACAGAGTGAGTTTGTAGTGAATCAAACACGATCAAGCACTTAAAGCTAGAACCAAATTTAGTTCAGATTTATCTTTGCTAAGGTAAAACCTGTTTGAAAATCAAAGGAAAAAACTTGCTGATTTTGAGACTATTTTTGAAGGAAAGGTTCACATATAGCTGCTTGTGCTTCTCAACCGAATGTCACCGAATGAATAATATTACTTATTATAATATTATTCTACAAAGTAAGCTATCAAAAAGCATTACTTTTGTATTCTCTACAGCTTTGATGAGGATGTAACAGTAGCCTTTTTACAGCCGCGGTAAAACCTGCATGTATCTGAGGCTCCAAAGCAAACATGTGGTACTAATCAGACAGTTAGGCAACATGCTGCAGAGAGGAAGTCACCCGTCAAAACAATCAGCCCACTAACTGTAAATCTCTGGAGGGACAAGTCAAATAAATACTGAGTCAGCGGCAGCGCCGTCATTTTCTAACACCTTCTGCTCAAACAGGAGACCACGAATCGACACACACCAGAGTCCACATCTATCTCTGCTCCTACATGCTGTTCATGTAATGCAGATATCAGATCAAACTAATTTCAGCTCTTATGTGATCCCTCTCGTCATTATCAATCCAACATGTGCAGCTCGATATGAGGATCAAGTGCTTCTGTAAATACTTTCATATGTGATGAGAAGAAGGAAAAATGGGGGATATACAGTGCAGAGCGGCAGCATGGAGGACGTGGTGGATATGCCATCTAAGGGATTTGAATAAACCTCAGCTGACTTTGTTTTGAGATAATCCTCCTGTCTTCAGCTTGGAATGCAAACAACGAGAGGCACGAGCATGAACTCAATACATACACCTCATCTAAGAGAGGCACATTTTTAACACTGTGACTAAAAAGGCAATGACTAACTTGACAAGAAATAGCCCAAAACTTTTTAAAGAAATTAGCAAAAAAAAATCCTGTGAGTATACAACTTAATAAATCAGACTGTAATTAATAACAATAATTTTGCTGCATGAGTTGTGTAAGACTGAACAGATGGTTTGATTTAGTTTTGCGGACCCTGGTTACTTAAATTTGTGAAACATTTTCTGCTTTTATGGATTCTCCGTTCACCGTGGAGGAATTTAAAAAACAATTACGTTTTTCATGAATTTAACACAACACACAACAAGTAATTGATGCGCTGGTAGTCATTTTGTCGGTAAAGTATTCTTTTAAATTTGGTCAAGATTGGTTTCCAGTACCTTCTCATCGTACACGATGCCCGGTCGGATCTCAGGAGCCTGGTAACCCGGTGTGCCCTCGACCCCCAAAGCCCCCTCGTGGAAGGTTTGTCGGGAAATCCCGTAGTCAGACAGTTTGATGTTTACTGGATCCTGAACCTGGAAGAAGACATATGAATGAGTGAACAAGTTACAGGATCAAAACAGCAAGTTTGTCAAAACAAAATGTTCTTAAGAAAGAGGTAAACATAAAAAATACATTTGCAACATAATTTTAGATATGTAGAATTAGTTAATTTAGTGTTTATTTTAGTTTTCTGAACATGTCTTCCCTTTTTTGTGAAAATCTAATATTCAGCCCAGCTAATTTTCAGGTTGGGCGGCACAGTGGGGTCGTGGTTAGCACTATTGCCTCACAGCAAGAGGGTCCCTGGTTCGAAACGGGGTTCGGTCCGGGCAGGGACCCTTCTGTGCGGAGTTTGCATGGTCTCCCTGTGTCTGCGTGGGTTCTCTCCGGGTCTCCGGCTTCCTCCCACAGTCCAAAGACATGCAGCTCAGGTTGATTGGTGACTCTAAATTGCCCTTAGGTGTGACTGTGAGTGTGAAAGGTTCCTGCGATAGTCTGGCGAACTGTCCAGGATGTACCCCGCCTTCCGCCCGCTGACAGCTGGGATTGGCTCCAGCCCCCCCCGGGACCCTTACGAGGACAAGCGGTTACAGAAAATGACTGACTGACTAATTTTCAGGTCATCGCTTGTCACCTTTTATTTTTTTTGTTGCAATTTGCAAGTTACTCATTGCATTAAGCGTCATGTTTTTTGGTTTTTTTTTAAATCACACCAATTTTTTTCAGGTTTCGGGACTTTAAACACCTTTGAAAGGTGTCTCAATGCAGCACAAAACTGATGTTGCTCCAGGTTTTAAAGGGTTTCAAACATTTAACGACACCAGCTCCTTGAGTTTTAAGTCATTCTGCAGCAAATTCCAGGCTGAAGGGTGCAGAAAACCCAAAAGCACTTTTCCCGAATTCTGAAGGAGCATTTGGGACAGAGAGCATAAAAAGGCCCTGAGAACACAATGAATACTGTCGAGTACTTTTCTGCGTGATAAAAACACAGACGCAGTGTGGGAGCAGACCAAGAATTATGCCTTATATATAAAGGTGCAGAGCAGCCCATCCACAAATAACCAAAATGGGATATGATTAAATAAATAAACACTACTACTACAACTACTACTACTAATAATAATAATACATGAACGAATGAATACATACATAAATAAATCGGACAAAGGGAGATAACCAGTCTTGGCTCACACATCTTTAGTACCTAAGTGAACCAATTCATATATGGCAGCTACATATTCGAACGACCAGGTTTCATTAAACCTCTGACGTGACACAAAATCTGACCCTGTCTTGTACTAACACTGACATCACCTCCTGAATCCAATGTTTAAAAGATGGTGGATTTTTTTTGCCTTGCAATTAAGCAAAATAACTTGTCGGGCAAGAAGAGAGGCAGATGAAATTACACTTCTTTGGTACCACAAAGGCCCTCTTCTTGTTGGACTGCCACAAAAATAGTAGTGAGGGGGTCGGGCATTCGTGTTTTATTGCATAGAGATGAGAAACACTCAATATTGAAAACAAAAACCTGCTTAGTGATTGACAAGACCAGAAGACCGGGGACATTCTGGACGGATACATTTCTGCCAATTTATCATTGGAAAGATGGAAGCATGAAATATTTTACATTGTGTTGCACTGAGTCTTCTACAAAAAGATGAAGTGTGAATCTGTGAAATGATGTCTAATATTTCCTCTCCCACATCTGATTCCCAAGCAGCCTTTGTGTTACACCAAGCAGGACATCTATCTTGTATTACATTATATATGTTAGCAATTAATCCCATGTTGTACAGTCTAGCATTCAGAATTTCACAGATAAGGTCATTAGGTAAGGCTTTTGTATGGTAATCCATATACAGACCTCCAGAGACCAGACCAGGATGTTGTCAGATTTAAGGTCACAGAAGATGATGCTCTTCCTGTGGAGGTACGCCAGTCCTGCTGCGATCTGATAGGCTACTTTGAAAGTCAGCATGTGGCCCAGAGGCATGTACCTGGAGCCTGCAGAGAGAAAACATAACCTCATGTTACACTGACGTAAACACTGGCATAAGGTGAGATGTGGCAGGATGCAGAAGTCTCTGCGTGCCTTTGCCTTTGTGCTTCTCCTCCAGCACCGTATTGAGGCTGCCCAGCGGCGCTAGCTGCAGGGCGAAGCAGAGCGGGTGGATGCTGATGCCCACCAGAGACACGATGCAGGGGTGCTGCAGAGAGTGCAGCATGCTGGCCTCCTGGCGAAATTCAGAGAAGCTCCGACAGGCGTCTGCAGACTGCAGGTGTTTCACCATGGTGTCTGAGGACAGAGAACGAGAGGGAGCAGCAAAAGTTAGAAAAAGGAGACTTTCAAAAGAGACTTGCAGATGGGATACACAGAGAATGACCCCCCCCAAAAAAAAACACACACACACACACACACACACACACACACACACACAAACATCTAACGACAAGAATATCTTCATCCCGACAAGTCAGAAATCCTCAACTGCATTTAGTTTTGACACCAAATGTCCATCAGCAGCTTCCAAAATACCATTTAACATTTCCATTAAAAAGCAGAAGATTACTCAGGCGTACCTGTGTCACTGCTGATGGTCTGCTGACGACACTTCTTGAAGTGGAAGCGTTTGATGGCCACCGGCTCCTCACGATATCGTGCTCGGTAGATGATGGTCCCGCTGCCCCCCTGGCCGAGGATGTGACTCTCCTCCTCGGAGTACTCAAGCTGGGCCCTCTCCAAAAACAGCCTGAGAGAGAGAGAGACACAAACACACACACACACACACACACACACACACACACACACACACACACACACGACAAGTTGGAAACAAACCTCCAGGTTAATCGCATACCTGTACTTACTGCAGTTTTTTGTACAATAAGGGAGTACTAGCAACAATGTGAGGTGTGCATTGAAGAAAGACAGGAAATAGTAAAAATTACACGAAGTTGGCCATTGCCTTTTTTTGTCTCTGAAAGTGATTGCACAAAGTTGCTCAGAGTTCAAAGGTTTAAATTAATGTAAAAGGCTAAATGCTGCACAAGAAAAGTGATGTCCCTCCAGGTTTCAAAGGGTTAAAAGCTTTTATGATCTCCTTTACTCTCAGTGTGACAGCCTCGGTTATTAATGCAGATGTTTTTTCTATAATTTTTACAAAAGTTTCTCTCTTTATGTGTCAGTATTTCCCAAAAAAGTGGGCGTGACTTTGGCGATTGGCGCTTGTTGACGCATTATGAACGATCTGGTCTATCCCGTTGTCCTTCGCCCGCAGGCCTTTGATGTGCTGCTTCGACCACAGCGATGACATAAACCGATCAAGATGGTGGTTTTAATGAGCTCCAGCCCTCCTGTTTGAATGGAACACAGTTTGTGTTAACTCTGGAAACAGTTTTCTTAAAGACCAAACAACTGAGGAGCGTTACTGCGGCACTTTGAGCCCACATTTGCTTTTAATTACTTTTCAATGTACTTGCCATTAAAAGGTCCCGAGCAGCGCTGCATCAGAGCTGATCTGCATCTCACAGACTTCATCAGCACATAAAGTTTGCTCACGTGAAATTAATTTATCATTCATTCAGTTGTCATCTCAGTGAGGCTAATGAGCACGTCATGACTGATTCGATCAGACATTCAATATAATAGCAGTCAACAGTTTGACCACAGTTTAAATCAGTGCCCACTGTATATTACACCACCCTTCCAGAGTGTTGCCATCGCAAAAATTAAGGTGAATTAAAACAAATCCCAGATACGCTGCGTCACAGCGGCGATGGAAAAATCTGGCACATTCATGTCAGGAAGTCCTGACCTCAATCTGACACCCTTACTCTTCATTTACTGCTTATTGTTTACTGCTTATATATATATATATATATATATATATATATATATATATATATATATATATATATATATATATATATATATATATATATATATATATATATATATATATATATATATAAGAGACTTGATCCTGTCGTCCTTGATAGTGCTACATTTAAAGTAAGCTGAAGAGTTGGTCGCATATTTAGTTTTAATATTGAAGGTATTAACCCTTTGGGGCCTGGATGGACATTAGCTTTTCTTGTGCTGCATTCAGTGGCCTTTCACGGGTACTTTAACTTTTGAAACCTGAATTCTCTTCAAAGACATGGGGAAAGGCAGTGAGCAAATTGCAAGAAATTGGTATAAAGTGACACGAAAACAAGTTGAAAATTAATGTTAAAGAAAGACAGATATAGATAGAAAGAAAGATAGAAGGATACATACGTACCTTCATACACAAACAAACTTGGTTGTATTTTTTACAGTGTATGTATTCTTCTAATGATTGATTTTATACTGCAGACACTAAAGTCCAAATCTAAATCGAAATTTTAATGAGCCTGTTGTAGTCTTGGGTTAAAAACAAAGGATGATTCAAACATCGATCAAGCATGATAATCAAATCAGTTCAAATCAGTTTTGCTTATGAAGCCCATTATCACAAATCACAGGAGGGCTTTAAGGCGTACAACGTCCCTCTGTCTTTGGACCCTCACATCGACTAAGGAAAAACTCCCCCCAAAACACACCCTTTAACAGGTGAAAAAAAAACAGTAGAAACCTCAGGAAGAGCGACTGAGGAGGGATCCCACATGCAATAAATGTCGCAAAGAACAAAAACACACTCTGATGGGTCCTTATTTAGAAATAAATGAGCCAATTGCAGACTTATATGTGGTGGAGAAACTGTCCAAAATTGTCTAATTTAAGCTCCATGTGGGAAGCGGACGACACAAACTGTCTGCAAACGCACTTTAAAAGCCTAATATTGGCTGAGCCTCATCCCAGTGTGTGCACATTTAAACTTTCATCCAGCTGTTAAAGTGGAAGATGTCGGTTGGTGGTATTTGTGTTTACACCAGGATCTGTTTTCCATTCTTTAAGAGCTCGAGAACAATTGTACTAATATTTGGAGCGGCTTGTTTAAATGTTGCAGAAAACATTTCCCTGGGTCTGTCTGCTATTTTATAGAGACATCCTTGCGCAACTGACACGTGCACACACACACAAACTGTGTAGGACGCAGAGACAAATATGAATATTTATTCTTACAGTTGATGGAGTGGCGGCTACCCATGAGTCCTGACAATACATCAACACACTCTGTCACTGGCAACAAATCAGCTGAAACTCATTATTGAGCCAAAGCCCCTGGAGAGCAGCTGACTGTCACTGTGTGTGTGTGTGTGTGTGTGTGTGTGTGTGTGTGTGTGTGTGTGTGTGTGTGTGTGTGTGTGTGTGTGTGTGTGTGTGGTTATTACTTGGCATGCACTGTGTGAATCACTGAGCTCCAGTGGAAGGACTGCCTCACTGTGAAGTCCAGTGAGCGGCTGTGAAAAACCTCCACAGACTGGAGACATGAGCGTCACATCTGCCATTAAAGGAAATTACTAAAACGTTTTTCTAAAATAAAGCCCTAATGGTCCGAGCAGATGCTGCAGGAGTCAGCGGAAGATTTATGTCTTTTAAGGCAGACATATTTGATGTAATAATCAGTTTTAGAGTTGTTGATGTTACTTTGAAAAAGAGCAATGCATTACTTTACTGAAATACTTTCTATAGAAAACAATTTGTTACGCTATTCAATGCATTACTGAGACGCATTGTCACGTCATTGCAAGTTCATAATATTTCAACCCTAAAACTTCCACATATGCCCATATAAGGACAAAATAGGACTCAAAAGAAACAAGATGCAACTGTGGTCAGTGATAACTTTCTCAAAATGAAACTGTACAAATATATAGACAGAGGACGGTCGTTCTGACGACACGTTACATTACCACATGCAGCAATACTCGGTTTTCAAGGCCATTACTGATTATTAGTAGTTAATGAGACTGATAACCGATATTTGGAACTAATATGCATTTACAATAAAAAATTAAAATATTTCTGTCCAAATTTAGAATTTGAAATATAACAAACTTTTTTATCAGCAATCATTAAAATAAAACATTGATACAGATAATCAGTAAAATGTCAAATATATATATATTTTATATATATATATATATATATATATATATATATATATATATGTATATATATATATATATATATATATATATATATATATTCTGTGTATATATGTGTGTACAAGGCAATATAATAATATATATATACTATTATATTTCACAGTTGCATCAGGTAATTATTAATATCTTTATTTTTTGTGCCTAAAATCACGACATACACACATCTGTGCTGTGCATGTTGTGTCTTTTTGTTTTCCTCAGAGGACACTTATTATGCATTATGTATTTTCACTTTGGTATGTTGTACATGTGTATTTTGGTACATCATTAGAAGTTAAAGGGCCTTGGCTGTGTTGGGTCACGTGTGTATCTATGATTATTTCAGATGGTGACTCACTGGTAAATCTGCATACCGGCTCCAAACCTCACTTGTTTTTGCAGAATTAAATCCTTTAAAGGGAGTTTCCTGCTGTGTGAATCTCTATCTCTTTACACATCCAGCACCCAGTGAGGGTCTTATTTTGAATTTCTCTTTTAATTACATGTTCAAAATCAAATCAAATACGCTCAAGGCCTTTTTTGAGACATTGCACTCACAAGAACAGGACATGTGGACAGACAGATCAAAAACATGATGCCTCTGGCTATCGCTGCTGCAGAGACATAAAAGCTGGAGCTGTTCTGTCAAACGTGTGTGAGACAGATGAATGAAAAGTGAGTCTGAAACTTATTATAACACCTCGAGCCAAGCCATTATTGGTGTGTCAAATGAGACGGTGCATTAAATGTTGGGAAGTTACCGTGAAGGGAAGTCGGTCATGAAAGAGTTCTGGGACGAGCTCCTGCAGGGAGACCGGCTGGTCCGGGTGCAGAGGACAGATGATGTGCTCCTTCTCCACTGCAGCCAGCACACAGTCCTCCATGTTAAAGTAATGAACCCCCGCTCCTGCTCCTCCTGCTCCTCCTCCTCCTCGTCCTCCGTTCTCTTCGGCCTGCCTCTGGTGGCCCAGTGAGGAGCAGAGGGGACAGGGAGCGTACTGCTCTATGAGGAGACTCCCGTCACTCTCACTGGCTGTCAAAGCTACGACAGAGGACACAATCAGCACGTTTACATGATGTTAGAAAAATCAAATTACTGTGTTAGCTAAAACTGGATAAAAAGTCTTGGACTCTTCAACTTCAAAAAAAAGTCTGTGAGGGTAGAGACGAGTAGAAAGAATTAGTAACGCCATAACAAACTCATCCTGCAACCCTTTCATGAAATGTAGGAATCAACAGTTGTTTATTTGTTTGCATTGTCTTTTGTTTATCTGTTTTTTGTCTTTTTTTTTATTTCTTATTATTTTATTTAATTTCTCTTTTTTAAGCATATTTATCATAATTGTTGTTTCTTTCCTAAGGAGACGGAGACTGAGAGTGAGCGGACATTCAGAGACATTGGCGGAGACACTGGCGGAGACATCAGCGGAGACACCAGCACAGAATGAGAGCGACAGGACATTCAGAGACAATGGCGGAAACACCGGTGGAGACACCGGCGGAGAATGAGGGCAAGCGGACATTTGGAGACAATGGCGGAGATACCGGTGCAGAATGAGAGTGGAGCGGACACCGGCGGAGCGGACACCGGCGGAGCGGACACCGGCGGGGACACCAGGGACAATGAGAGCGGAGCAGTCATGGCTGGAATACCTTCTATCCACATTCTATCGACTACATCTCATATTTCAATCTAGGAAAAATTAGATCGTGATTGATGTTGTTATCGTTTTATCGCCGGACCTATCCAGGGTTGTATCACCATTTTTTCTTATTCAGTTTTGTATCTTGTTAGTTAGTGAGGTTGTTGTTTGTTAGTTTGTCACCTGTCTAGTGTTGTCTTGTCACTGGTGTGTTTTGTATTATTGTGTAATGTAAGTTTTGGGAACCCGTTGAAAACGAGCTGATACACCTCAAGAGGTTTATCCCGGAACAATAAACTTTAAACATTATTTTAAAGTCATATCACCCGGCCCTGCTTGAAAAGGATGTATTTTATATTTATTATAGATAAAAAAAGTCACACTCCATGCACCCCCCCTCCTCTGATAAATAAAGTACAGTCCCACAAGGAGACAGGGACATGAACTGCAGCGTATTTCTTCTTCTTTGCATCACTGCACAGAAGGAAGCGAGCGTCTGCTGTGTTACGGTGTCTACATAAACAGAGAGCGCTGCACTGACCAGGAAACCACTGCTCGATCAGAGAGTTGACGTTGTCGGTGATGAAGGCCATGGCCGAGAAATCTCTCATCTCTGACTGGCAGATGATCTTTATGCCTCCGCTCTTCTTCCTCTTCCAGTTCACGTCCGATGACTCCACGCTGCAGAGACACAAACACACGTCAGCGCCTCGTTTCAAAGTTTCATCTGCTGTCGCCACCTCTCAATCCATAAACAGAAGCACATGTGGAGCAGCAGGAACAGTAGGAACCTTTGAGGCAGTTCAACATTCATTTTGCATTTTCTTTTAGTTGTTGCATTTAGATTTTGATATTTTTTCTACTCTTATTTTATTTTATTTTATTATTTTTTTCTTTTTTCCAGCTTTTTCATTTTATTTGTATGTATTTCTTCATCTTTTTATTTTCATTTAATTTCTTTCTTTATTTACCTATTTATTTCTTTATTTTCCTAAAAACAGAACTGGCTGCTCTCTGAGGTTCTGAATCTAACTGAAGCTAAAAACCTAACTTTTGTCACACTCTTTTATTTCTTTATTGAAACAGCTGTCTTATTCAATTATTGCCCACATCCTTTCGTACCTGAGGTAACCTCCGTCAAAAGTGACCAGCAGCCCCTCCTTCCAGTAAATGGTCTGGCTGCGTCGGACTCTGAAGGTGCTGCAGCGGTTCCTCTGCTGAGTCCCAGCGAAGCTGTAGATCACAGAGTTCCTGTTGTGTTGGCCGCGTGTGTTTCTTCTGGGCTCAAATGACTGCACAAACACAACATTCAGAGCCATGAATGCTTAAAAAAACCTTTAAGTGTGCAACTACAACAGGTGAATGTTGTGTACCTGCTGGTTTTAGTACCTGCAGGTCCATTTCTGTGAGGCTGATGAGCATCCTGGCAATGAAGCGCTCCCAAAATCCAGCAGGAACAAAGCTCATCTTGACGAGGCGTTGCAGGGTGTTGTTGGTCTGCTGACGGAAGCAGTGGATGTCCATGGCTGGTTTGGGGGGAAGGAGGTGGGGCAGCAGATAGCTACATTGAGAGGAAAAAAAGAAAAATGCTTTGAAAACAAGATTATTGCAGAAACTTTAGGAGAGCTTGCCAGTAGTTCCAGGATTTCCCTGATATAAATTCTCCTTTTTTTTCAAACAAATTAAGCAATGGGTCGCCCAAACTGAAAAGCAAAAATACACAGGGAATCCCCATTTGTATTAAATGAGTATCAATTAGTATAAAGACACCATTAGGGGGAAGCATGCTGTAGCTTTGCAGCTTACACCAGAATGTAGTTAAAATTACAAGAAACGTTTGCACACTTCACTGTGGTACAAATTATAAACTCCATCACTCTGTTTTTTATCAAAAACTGTAAAACTAATTAAACCTATCTCCTCCCACATGTTTTGCTAAATTGACACCAAACTTGCTGCAGGGCATCTTCAGACTGTCCTACACAAACCGTCCACACAGATTTTGATTTTGTTAAAAATTGAGCTTACAGTGCATCAAAATCTTTGACTGTAAACGGTGCTGTAAAGATATACTTAGAAATTCTTGTTAAATAAATCTTCAGCGATCATGAAAAAACTGACAAAATGTTGCTCTCATGCTAGATCACGTCTGTGACATTTCAGAATTGTATCTCATAAACTGAAGTTTTGAGTATGAAAATTTGTCTGGATAAGTGAAGTTTTGACAGCAGTTTCAAATTTTCCTTTCCATGCACAGACAGCTGATGTCCTGCCCCCTGGTGGTCGGCTCAGTCATTCTGTGAAGCTGTCTCTGGTTTCTCTGTTGGAGCTCACTGGGATAGTGACTTGTCCTTGGTGCCTAAGGTTGTGAGTTCAAGACCCATGTCATGCAGAATACACATTCAAATGCCAAATTGTTCATTGTCTTTCACTTCATCTGCTGTGCTTGCTGCTAAAAACGCCCGGCCCCGACCGATTGCTGTGCAGTTATAATTTTACCTGTTGCTGGCCACAGGAAGAGCGATCTCAAACTTGGCTAGAAACTGGAAATACTGTTCCTCTGTCTGCTGGGTGAAGCCTGTTCCGACCAGCAGCATCTGCACAGCAGACACCATAACAGATTTCACCACAGGAAGTCAGCATCATCATTAACCCACAAAACAACCCGGAAACACAAAGTATCTTTTCAGAATCTAGAAGTTATTTTCACTTGTATCCTGGGTCTCACCCTGAGGTCTTCAGCTCGGATCACGCCGTTCCTCGCCACAGAGCGAGACGACTTGAGGTGCATGATCCTCTCCAGACACTCGGACAGCCACACGGGACACAGGAAGTAGAGGGTGCACAGGCCATGGCTGGTGTCAGGGAAGTGCAGCAGGGTCCCGGTCTCTATCAGGAAGCTGATGGCTGGATCAGGTGCAGAACACAAGAGAGCTATGGGCACGGTTTTGTATTTTCAGGTTAACTCCTTTTCAGCAAACTGGCTTGATAAACAACAAAATTAGAAATGACCTAAAAGTCGGCAAGAAACTTGCAAAAAGTGCTAGAAAATTACTTAAAAAAAGACCTGGGAAAAAAAGTGTTTAAAATTGAAATAACTGACATAATTTTAAATAGTTTTCCTCTACCCTTTTTTAAAAATAATTTTCTAAATCTACTATTTTCTTGCAATTTGTGAAACATTTCGTACCAAGTTGCTCATTGCCATTTTTTTCCATATTTTTGAAAGAGATCGCATCAATCTGTTGAAAAGTTGAAATACTTGTGAAAGGTGTCTCACCAGGTTTCAATGGGTTAAGTCTTAAAAAGTCAGTACTCTTAGTAAATGTTGGATGTTCAATAGTTTGACATGTGAGGGGGCGGTTAGCTTCTACCAAAGATGAGATCATTCCAAAGTATTTCATATATTGGGGGAATGTGACCCTTTGGTCGCTGTGGGCGGGGTCCCTATCAAGCTCAGTGAGTGACAAACACAGGGTTGTCTGCTGGTGTTTTTGTGGGGGCTCACCCCGAGAAAACAGGAAGCTTTCTCAAATAAATACTGCAAATGTACAAGGAAATTATTTATGGTACAAATGATTTTCACTCTCAACTAGTTTGCTGAACAAGTAACATCTGTAACACACCTTCACACAAAGGCTCAGAAAAAAAATCAGTCATATGAACATTTCTCATCAACACTGTGCATTGTTCTCTAAAACACTACTGTTGTTATTTCTGCCTAACCTGCTGCTAACTTACCTTATGTCTTCAGCATGTTGCCAGGTGGCCAGCTCTGCAAGGGTATGTATGAATTATCTGTTTTATTGACAACCTGCCTAACTTTGTGTTGCATGGCCTGCCTGTGTTTTAGTGCATATGAACATATTGTTAACGCCTAACTGCATCTTTTAACATTTTATGAAGGTCATTTTATGACTCTTGTATTTCATTTCTGCTTCTGTTTACTGTCGTTTGTTGTTGCCATTGCTGCTCTGTATGTCTGCATGTTAGCTGTGTGTTGTTGCTTCATGTTGCATGCATGTCTATTTGTGCTATATTGCTTTGTGATGTGGCTTTGCTCTTGTTTTGTACTGTTGTTCGGCTGTGTCTTATTGCTTTGCATGGCTTGTGCTCTGTGTTTGGAGTTCCTGTTTATTGTAGCTGTTGCTGTCTTTATGGTGTCCTGTTGCTCTGGATATGTGAATTTTATCATTTTACAGTTACAGTACCTGTCTGCAGGTCCTCGTAGTCTCTGATGTCACTTCCTGAGTTCTGTTCGATGATGCGGTCCAGCTGGGCATCAGTCAGGTACTGGACCTCTCCCTCAGCGTGTCGCCTCTGTTTCTCTGCTATCACTGCTTCCTGCAGTGTCAGGTAGCTCCTGGGGATCTACACAAGAAAAAAAAAGAAGGAGGATTCTCAGTGTTTGATCATTTTGAGTCTTTTTGACCAAACAGATCCAGGAACTCCCCAGAGGAACGACTGTAAAAAATTTCAGCAGTTTTCTCAAAACCACATCACAAAGCCATTTCATGGTGTTGCTCATTGTGTTGTATTTACTGTTTTGTGACTATTAAGTGTAAACTGATTTTTTGGCCAATCAGCAACATGCAGCAAACTCTGCACAGAGTTCCTGGCTCAACGGGAACTATTACATGCAGATAGTGCAAGCATTATTTGGACATGTTTCAGCGCATTCGGAATACGCATCCTAACTGGGGGTTGTTACTGCAGCTTGCAGCACACAGCCTGTTGCCTGTTTACATCTGACTGTGTGCTGTCATGAATGTTTTAAACACAAACCAACTCGCCCACATTCTGCAAAGCTGGTGTAGAGATGCATGCCCAAAAGAAAAGCCCACACTTTAAGGAGAAACACACCTTTGAACAATATGAAGGACTTGGATATCCTCAGGTTTTTGGATAAGCGCAGATAACACAAAACCTTTTCTAGAATGAGGTTGAAGGAATGAAGAGGGAGGCCGTATTCAAAGTCAAACAAATCCTACCAGTCCAAAACCATGAAAAAATGTTTTTAATTTTGATGAAAAGATGCAAAATGGCACAAGCTGCTCCAGCTTTCTCGATATTTTGATGTGATAAACAACATATGAATGTGCATGTATCAGTGGAACATTAATTTTCATTAGCCATGTAAACAACTAAATAGGAACATTATCTTTTTCAGAATATTTTTTGCATATAAACATAGGCATGTTTGCATGTAGCCAACTAATCTGATTAGAATAGATTTTTAAAAGCCCAAACAGATTAAACATGATCCATATAAACACCTCAATAAGCGTAAACAGGCCCAAACTGATTCAAATTTCAGTTGCAGAGGGAGAGTTTAAACCTTTTCATAAACTGATCAAAAGAAAATTTGTATCATGTAAACGATGAAGCTGATTCATCTCTGGCTAAATTTTTTTTGCGTGCTCCGTCCTCATGTAAGGGGACATGGTGACGTACGTTTTTCCAATAACAGATGATGGCGACAACAACATTTGAGCGGCTGGAGTAGTCATGTTACCACGGTAACACACTCACTCCTGCCCTGCTGTGTGAGAGAGGCGAGGGAGAGCTGCGCTGCTATCAGAAGTTATTTTTCACTGCGAGAAAATGCACTTGTGGCGTGAGAGTGTGTGAAAAGCGTCAATAGCGAGTGTCTCACGATCATTGTGAGAGTTAGCAGCCGGTCAAGTTACTACATTCATAATTTTTTTCGCATGTCACACAGCTGCTCCCTTTACATGTGCATGTAAACAACAGATTGTATTTGAGAACATCCCATGAGAACAGATGACTCACAAATCCTTAATCAGATTGATTTTATTCAGAAAAAGTGAGCACGTTAATGCAGCTAATGTTTCAAACAGTTTCTCACTGTTGGTCCAAACTGTGAAGCTCTTTCAGCACAGACACACTGTGTCACTCACCAGCCTGCCCAGCAGCTTACTGCCACAGGAGGAGCTGCTGCTGTCCTTCATGGAGAGAGCCACCTGGTAGATCAGCTTCTTCAGCCCGTCCAAACCCTCCAGAGTCTTACAGGACACCTCACTGAGGTCAAAGACACACAAAGAAAGACACATAAATACACTGACACCGCTGCTTCTTATCAATAGAAAAAAACAGTGTGATGAAAAAGTGAGCTTACTGCAGGTGTTTCCAGGTGATGTCGGGGTAGCCGGAGGCTCGAGCTCCTGACGGCGATCGGCACAGAGCCAGGACGTAAGCTCTCAGCGTGGCCAGCCTCTCAGTGCGAAACTTGGTGTCAATGAGGCAATGGTCTAAATGTGTCCCCACGACAACCACGGCAGAGTTGGGTGCTCGCGCCTACGGGTGAAAACACACAGAGACACTGAATGAGTAATAAAGAAAACAAAGATGAGCATGACTGTTTATTTTTGACCTTGGAAGCAGTTGATCTCTTTCTCTCTCACACACACACAAAATCTTGACGCCATGTCCAACCGCTGGCTTATTTCAGGGCTTTCACCCATTTCAAATCTTCCAAATATAAATACACAATAAAACCACAAAATGTCTCCATACTGCTCGTCCAAAGCAAACCAAGTGTCCTGAAGCCCTGATGTGCCAAGTTGTTTTGAAAAAGGTCACTGGCATCATGTTTTTAGCTTTGTTGTTGCCTGTAGCTCCTAATGTGGAAGCCGCGTTCACGTATGCACGCTCTCCAAGACCAACGAGAGCTTGTGGCATCTGCACGCCAGTGTTTACATGCTACCTAGAAGCATTACTCAAAAACACACACACACACACACACACACACACACACACACACACACACACACACACACACACACACACACACGTTAGCAGCAAGCAACTAGTCAAGTCGCCTTCGATTAGAATCAATGACAGCTAGAGAGGTGACTGCAATAGAAATAAACCCGCTGATGTTTTGAACATTCATCGTCATGCTTCTTGGAAAGTTATCGCCAGAGGAGAAGTCACATAACATCACTCAGTGGACACGTGGTCATCTCGCAATCGTTTTATCGACATCGCTTAAGTTTTACACATACTGTCAGTAGAATTATTCTACTTTTACTTCTACAGTGCTATTCTCTATACTTTGATTAATACATTTGTTATTATTTGCTTTGTTATTATTATCATTATTTCGGCGGTGTGGCATCAAACGGGGGAATTTCACTCTGACCTATAAAACAAATCCAGTCATTATTAATGCTGTAAAGTGAACACACAAATCAGTGGGAGGCAAAGAGGAGGCATTATGATATGTTGAGAGTCAGTAATTAGGCTTCAATGAAGCATTTAAGTGAAATGATGCAAACAGTTTCAACATCTTCCACGTCATCATGCCGTCATTAAACGACATCCATCAGGCTGCGGTCGGTTTCTGTGGCCTGAGATCTAAATGATTTTCCTTTAAATCAGAACACTCCGCCTCCGAGTGGAAACACAAATACCATCTGTTTGTCTGCTTCCCAGAGTCACACCCTTCACTTTCTGACCCACTCACTCTACACTGCATTTCACTGTGTGTGTGTGTGTGTGTGTGTGTGTGTGTCCATTACAGATTTGGACAAAAATTAAGCGATATTGTCAAAATGTCAAGAAAACGTAATTGAGAGATGACAGCGTTTCCATCGAGTGATGTTATATAACTTCTCCTTCTCCTCGTTTCATTTTCAATACATTCTTCAAAATAAAAGTCCCACATTGTTTTATTATTTAATAGCTGTCATTGTTAATAAACCAAAACTGGAAATATTCTTTTTGTCTGCAGCAACTTATGCGGCTTCACGTGCTCCTTGGAAATATCGTATTTACTGTAATTATGAGTTACGAGCACATGAACAGCCCTCCAAATTCATAATAACGATTGGGAAATTTTCCCTGAGTTGCTGAGTTATGACACTTGCATGACGTTTTAGGGCATCCGAAATGGCAGAAAGCAGGGATGCAGTGTCAACAAATGATGATAAAAAATATTTCATAATTTTGTTCCTAGTGTCTATCATTTACTTTTAGTAGTTACGCATTTTAGCATGGAGTCGTACTCCATACTAGTATGTACATAAACTTTTTCACACATGCAGAAAAACTACAAAATTTTGTTACACATGTTCAAATATATGAGCACATAAACTTTTCCACACATGCACAAAATATTTCTATGGCTACAAATCTTTTTACACATGGGAAAATTACATCTGTGTGCACACAATTCTTTCATACGTGCAGAAAATATTTCTGCAGCTACAAAATATTGTTACAGCGTCTTTGAATACTTAGAAAAGTTCCGTATAAGTCCTTTTTATTATAATAATAATTATTATTATGAATTATATGTGTGCACAAACCTTTTTTATACATGCACAAAATATTTCTTCAGCCACAAAAATTTTTTTTGCACATTCAACTTATATGTGTCATGCATGCGTCTGTGTGTGTGTGTGTGTGTGTGTGTGTGTGTGTGTGTGTGTGTGTGTGTGTGTGTGTGTGTGTGTGTGTGTGTGTGTGACAAAGATAAACTTCACCTCTATGTTGAGCAGCAGCCATGTCTGCAGGTTGGCCACAGCCTCCTCTCCCAGAGCCAGGTTCCAGATCACCACGTACAGCGCCTTATCAGTGAAGAAACACTGCTTCACTGTGGACATGCTCGCCTGACCGCCGATGTCCCACACGTTAAACGCCACCGAGTCCTTCTGTGTGGAATAAAGTGACGCTAAGTCAATTCTAAAGAAGTGATGAGTCAGGAATAAAAACTTTCCAAAAGACAAATCCACAGACTCCCTGTGAGCTACTATCTGACCTAAAAGTGCTGACAAAGTGTTTCATGGATATCCAGAGAAACAGGAACACTGTCTCTTAAAAGAGGTGTTCAGTGTTTCATCTATTATTGTATAATTGAGACCCCAGCAGAAACAAAAAAAAAAACTCCCAAAAATCCACTCATTTTGTGAGGGACTTTGTGGAACTGTTATGAATCATACTTTATCTGCACTTATTTAACCCTTTGAAACCTGAGCAAACTGACTTGATTACCTTCAAAAAGATAAGACAGCGAGAAAATTAAGGTGAAACGAGCCAAAAATGTCCAAGAAAGATGTAAAAAAAAAAGTTCAGGGAATTACCTGAAAATACAATACAAAGAAAAAAGTAAAACAAAAAAAAGGAAGGAAAAAGAACTTGAAATGGTCTGAAAAATTGCAAATTATTATGGTAATAGAATTTTAAAAACAGAATTCTGATAAAATAGAACTTTATTAATCCTGAAGGAAATTCTTGTGCCAGATTGCTCCAAAAATACAGTAGCAAAAAGAATACAACAACAGAGCATCAAATAAGTGAAAATAAACTACAAAGTGTCTAATAATAATGTTTTAAAACTAAAAAGTAATATTGCACATGGAGTTCAAAAAACAAATATAGTTTTTTCTGTACTGTTTTCCATGGCTTTTTAAAAAATAATTTAGATTTTGAAATTTGCAGGACATGTCCTGCCAAGTTTGTAATTGCCTTTTTGCACATTAAAAAAAAAATCAAACCAGTGCCCAAAAGTTTAAATACTTGTGTGAGGGATGTCCTTGACGACGGAGATCACCATGAACACCATGTTTTTACAGCAGCCCATAACGAAGAAACCAAACACTGGCTCTGGATTGAGCCATTATTTTTGATTGAACATCGCTATTGACACATAGTCATGTATTTAAAACAGAGAAATATAGATATATGTACTGCTTTTCCCTCAAAATTAGCAGAGCAACCCCCAAAACCTTGGAACATCATAACCAATGCACAGTTGATGATGAACTGCACCCCTTTAAAAACAGAGTTAAGAAAAATGAAGAAAATTTAAGCAACTGCATTTTATAAATGCTCTATCCAAACTAAAAATACTGCTGAAGGGAGGGAAGCTGGTCTTGGCCAGAGCGCCAGCAGCTCTCCTGCTGATACAGCTGCACCCGACGAGCGCAGAGAGAGAATCTTTTATCCATCTTGGCTGTCAGAGAGGAAAAACTCCTCCTGGCTCATAATCAATAATAATAATGATATGGTGATGAAAGTTGCATGAATGGATGAACGAGCGGAAACAGAAAGCTAATCCAGATGCGGGAATAGATGACCAGTTTTCTCATCCTTTTTATGCTCTGAAATCTGGACCGTGTAGTGTGTGTGTGTGTGTGTGTGTGTGTGTGTGTGTGTGTGTGTGTGTGTGTGTGTGTGTGTGTGTGTGTGTGTGTGCGCACTGAATTTACAGTATAAATGTGTCAGTCATGCATACATATGACTGTTATCGCCACATGCATGGAGCGCAGTGTTTGCCTGTAATGTTAGATGCTGTCATGGATTGCATTTGTTGGTTTTTGTGTCTATTACTACTTTATATGTTGTGTTATTGTACCATTATTGTTTTTCATGCAGGTTTATTAGTTTTTTGTCTTCTATGTCTTTTGATGTGAAGCACTTGGTGCATGTCATTTCTTCCTTGTAAAGCACATTTGGCTACATTTCTACAGTATTTTCTTTCAGTATTTTCTCTGAGGCAAACTGTGATTTGTGATAATGGGTTTTATAAATAACATTGACTTGACTGCGTCTAACTCACGCTGTTTTTGCCTCCGTTGGGTTTCTCCAGGTCCCAGGTGGAGGTGGAGATGCTGCACTCTGCTGGGGTGAACGGCGCCGCTCTGCCGGTTTGCAGAGCCTCCAGAAGCGCCGTCTTCCCCTGTCTCGGTGGACCAATCACAAGCATCTTCAGCAGTCTATAAGGCTCCGCCTTTCTCAGGTGTGCTCGGAGGAACGCCAGGACAGACGCAGGACCTGAAGAACCAGAGACGTCGACATTAGGTTTTCAGGATGTTGAAAGTGACTTTATCAATTACCAAGAAACTCGAGACAGGTATCGCCACGGCAACAACCAAAAACATTGTCCCATTTTGTAGAGGCTGATCAGTTTGGCAGATTCCTCTGAACTGATAGAAAGATTTACAAACTACTCAAATTATCAAAGTGTGTTGTTCATCAATTATAGACCCTTTATATTATTGTACTGTTGTGCTTAACTTTACATTTTTATGTGAATCGTCATGTGCAAATTTATTTTATTGTCTGTTAATTTAATTTTTAGTTATTCCAAATGTAAATGGGTGTTTTTGTAACGTCAGTTTGTGACTGCGATGTTTGTATGTTTTGAAAAAAACAAAATGAAATATTTTGAAAGGCCATGACTGAGTGAGTGACTGAATCCGCCTGATGCCAACACTCTTTTGTTTCAGATTAAAAGTGCAAGTTACAAATTAAAAAACACAAGTTTCAAATTAAAAGCCCTCTTGCATTTCATACACATTTTAGCCACATAACAGTTTATGTTTTTTTATGAGTCACTGAGAAAGACAAATTACAAAATTACTCAACTCTAACTAAAACAAATTACATTTAAATCCTCAACAGTCCTGCAAGATTCCAAGCAAATAATACCTTTAATACTAATAATTTAAATAACTGCACTACATATTTCAAATATAAGTAAAAGAAATACTACCCGCCTTTGGTTGCCATTTTGCATGGACCCTCCATACAAAAAATCCAGTTTGCGTCTCTGTGTAGCTGAGAGTCTCAGGTTGACTTTTGAGGTAAAAAACTAATAAATCAAAACATACTTAACTCCAACTTAGATCTTTTTAAGTGTTAGTTTGACGTTCAGGTCCAGATTTATCTGAAATTGAATGACTGACTGACTGATTCTGACAAAAACATCTGCAGGGGGATGGGTATCCGTTATTGCCTTTTTTCCACTCCAAATTATTGTTATTTCATCAGCCTTTAAATCCAATTTTGGTCAACTTTTACCATTAATTGAAGTGCTGTATTTATGTTGCATTTTTACACACTGGTGTGTCACTTTAACATTTCCATTTCAATTAAATTAAGTAAATTCTCAAAATTAAAACCAAAGTTTTAAACCGTTAATGGTGGTTTTCCTCCGAACTGGTTTCCAGTTTTTCAAGTCTATCTCAAACCAACAGTCTGGTGCCCACACAGTATGAATATTAAACATTTTTGGTTTTCTGTAATAATTCCTAATTGGCTTATGATGTAAGTGGTGAGGACAAAATCCACTGTCCTAATTCTTTCCAAAAATACATTCAGTCTGGGAAGTCATTATAACTTCAGGCGAAGCATTTCTACACATTTTCTGTTTCCTTTTGAAAAGACAGTTGGACAGTACCTTCTTTTCTTACTTCCTGGGGGACGTTGGTGATGTTGAGGTCTTCGGTGTCCAGCTGCCACAGGTTGGACAGTTGGCTGAGCTCTGCTGGAAGCTCCCGGATCCCAGGATTACTGTCGCCAGAGCAGGAGAGACAAAAAAAGTCAAATTTACATGAAGGACGAGGATGTTCAGAGATCCCTGTCGTCTAAAGGGTGTTAGAAGTTTTGAAAAACGTAAAGGAGCAGTGTGTAAAATTTAGGGGGATTTAGTGGCATCCAGTGGTGAGGACTGCAGACTGCAACCAGCTGAAACGTCTCCTGGTTAGAAATCCTTCAGTGTTCATTGTTCAGGAGGTTTTTACCCGCTGAACTGTCTGCAGAGATCTCTTCCTCATCAAAAAAACAAACGGACCTTGTGATTTTATTGTGATTGTGATTATTATTAACATAATAATTAAACAAATAAATAAACTACATAAATGCGTAAAATGCCATTTTTAAATTTTCAATAAAAGCCACAAAAAAAATTAAAAGAAATGCAAAACACTGAATAAAGCTGTTTTATGTGGAATCCGTCTCTTTTTCTGATGTGTTTGGCATCTCACAGACAGGCCGCTCGCCCAGCACCTGCAGCGAGTTTATTTCTGATCCACGATGTTCAGGAGGTTTTTACCAGGAACTGAATTATCCACGAAAGACTTTTCCTCTCCAAAACAAAGGGTCCAGGTAATTTAAACCGATAGAAACACCAAATAAAGCAGTATCATGGTACAAATCAGTGTTTTTCTGACAGCTGTTTGGCATGTCAGAGAGGATCGCTGGCTCAGCACCTGCGACTCGGTGCTAAACATTTTTCTCTGATGACTTTAGATCCAAACATTCAGGAAGTTTTCACCAGGAGATGAATTATCCACAGAGGTCCTCTCCAAAGTAAACAGACCCGGTGATTTAAGCCGGTAAACAAAGTGTTACAAAAAAAAAAGAAAAAAAGGGGGAAAACTTAAAAAAGAAAAAAAGAAGACATGACCAGGAAACTTTATATGTCACAGAAGTAAAGCATACTTTTTCTTTTCATTTTCAGCACCTTTTTTTTTGGGGGGGGGGGGGGGGGGGGGGGGGGCGTTTTCTTCATTTTTCACTCTTTATTTATTTTTTTTTCACCTTTTTACCCATCATTTTTAAGTAATTTTGTAGTACTTTTTTAAAACAAATTTCTTGCTAATTTTGGTGTTTTTGCAAGAAACCAAACTATTTGCTCAGGTTTCAAAGGGTTAAAAAAAAGAAAGAAAACAAAGTCAGCGTTTTTTCAACGCTGCTGGTCGCAGAGGGGCTGCTATCTACAGTGGCCAATGCAAAACCATGAATGTCCTTGTCTGTCACCAGTGTTCGGTTAGTCTGTTCTGGGCTCCTGCAGAAACATCCTCCTGAATCCTACACGCTGGACCTTTAATATGTCGCATTACTCCTAATTTGATGAAACTGAAGTGTTTGGACCTCACAGACCTTCACTGAGCCCACACGGGCTTTCAAAAACAGTCAGATGCAGATGATGCCACAGTACTTTTTTGGCAGCCATGGGATGTTGAGGATCCATGATTTCCCAAACATTTCAATCTTTCGGGTGGGGGGTTTTTGTGAGAGCAGAGCAAGCTGCTGCTTGTATAAAACAGCTGCAAACAGCTGGAGCAGGAGGATTGACCTCATACTGAGCGCTGGTTCCCAGGGACCGAAGTGAACCCAAACAGATTTGTCAGTTTTGACTTATTTGACTTTTAGCATTTGGCTTTTCACGGTGACATAATGTTGTAATTAAAGTGTCTGTCAGTGTGAAAAACAATAATGAAAGCAATTATCTTGCCAATGTAATGTGTAATTTGAAATGAAAACTGATGACATGATTATTGTTTTAAAATTGATTTAATATTAATAAATCCAGATGCAATACTCAATCATGTGGGAATACATGATGGCATTGACTCAAACAGCAAGAGCCGAAGATGAGCAGCACACTGTCCACAGAAATGATTATTTTGTTCATTTCAAGATGAACATTTCTATAAAAATGTCATATAACTTTCATGTGTGGAAATCACCAGAGGCCCCGTGATACAATACTATTATGATACTTGAGTCAAGATTTCTGGGATTGTAAACATTTTGCAGTATGAAAAATACTGCAAATTATGTCCCTAAAGGAAAAGTTTGTCAGCATCTGTTTTATTGAACAAGATGAAGTCTGTCAGTCTTTTCATCTCACTTACTCAGTTTTAATGCAGCAAACTGTATATAGTTAATAACGGACTGAAAAAGCTATTGTTTTTGTTATTCTAGTCAACTGCTAGAAGTTAAATTTGTATTTGCAACATTCGTAATATCTAGATCATTTATCATCCCATGCTGTGTTAATGAAATTTAAGAAATCTACTTTGCATGTAGTATATTGAAAATAATTCTTTTTTTGTGTTTTGTTTTTTTTCATCTAATAACATAGTGGCATCATGATGAAAACCTGGCATTTAAAGGGTTAAATTCTGAAAATTAATGCATATTTGATATTTATGATTAGGACTGATGTTGGTTAAAAAACTAACTCAATGAAAGTAAAAAATAATATTAATGTATAATTTGTTTTTTGCCTGATTTAGAAAAACACATTTTGTGTGCAGAGCGGTATGAGTGTGAGTATTTAAAACTGCACAAAAATAATAATGTATAAAAATCAATTTTGCTGCTGATCACTGACATATCCTGAGCTGTGATCATGAAAATAAATCTACTCTGCATGTTGTATTATTGAATGTAATTCATTTTTTGTGGGTTTTTTTAAATCTGAAAACATATTGAAACTCAATGAAATCATATTAGTGTATAATATTTTTTAAAGCCTGATTTTTAAAAGCATATTTTGTGCGTAGAGCGATATGAGTGTGTGTAATATTAAAGCGGGCTCTAAGGGTTAAAGCTAAAAAGGTCAAATTTAATATCAAGCCCTTTCAAAATAGGTGCTGCTGGAGCTTAGTGAGATAACAAAAGGACATTAGATTTGAGAGGGGATTTGAAACGCTGTTATCTGTCTGTACTAACATTTTGTAGCACCCAGAAACTGTTATTTTACGATTATATGTCGAGCAGTGACAGAAACACGAGAGCTGCTGCAGAAACATCAGACTCTGTAACTGCAGCGTCTTTGCTCTGCACCTCTCAGACATCATTTATCAGTCAGTGCGTTGACATGATGTTAGAAAGAGTCGAGTCCGACTACAACTTGACTTTTAAAATACATGTAAACTTGCTCGTTTGACTGAAATCAGACTAAATCACATTTCTCTAAATCTGACTAACACACCCAGATAATGCGATTGGAAGTGGAGCTGCTCCGTCATGTAAACATCTCAGTCGACTCTGCGTTCTGCACGTACTCCTCGTCACCGCGCTGGCCTTTCTCTCTGTTTACAGAGAGAGATTGTAAGCACTGTGGAGGGACTTGTGTTTTTGCATACAACTTGCATTCAATTTGTATCCTTATTTTATGTTATTTTTGCTAGTATTTTCAAGACGCATTCTATGCTTTCTGTTATGATCTTATGATTTTTACTTGCAAGGTTTATTGTGTCTTTCATGTCTTGATGTGAAGCACTTGGTGAGTGTAATTCCTTTCTTGTAAAGTACACTGGGCTGCATTTCTTGTATAAAAGGTGCTATGCAAATAAAGTTTATTTTAAAAATTGTTATTTTAGATTTATTTTAAATAAAAACATCAAACCCCAGCCACCCACTTGCTCTGATAAATAAAGTACAGTCCCACAACACAGAGATAAAAAAAAAAAACAGATGTGGAGATTAGAACTTTAAACAAACATCATGGGTGTGGCAGAGTGAGGACAGAGAGGGACAGTGTGCAGGTCAAAGCTGGCAGACACACAGACAGACGGAGGGACAGACGGAGGGACTCACTTGGAGAGGTAGAGCTCGGTGAGGTTGTGCAGACCACACACTGACTGAGGAACACACTCCAGCTGGTTGTCATTCAAGTAAAGCACTTCCAGTGAATCCCGCAGAATCATGGGAAACTCTATGGGACACACTGCGGACAGAGCCATGCAGAGGGTCACAGCATGCGCACAAACACACACACACACACACAAACTACACTTCATATAAAGTTACTAAAACTGTAGCTGGGTAAGGAGGACTAGTGCTCGTTTAAGTCTGTGCCAAATGTTTCCAGAGAATATAAGAAGTCAGCAGTCTTCCACAGAAGTGGATTCTTGGCGGGAGGCAATTCCTCTGCAACAGCAACATTGTGTAACACCGATATCAGTAAAAGTACTGCTGTGCAATAATTATGTCTTTTATCAAACTGCATCAGAGGATTGACCCACACTGGACATTAATCAGTCCCATCAGCATCTTGTGACTGTTCAGTGAACTCAGCAGGAATCAAACTGTGTTATTTGTGGCTGGAAATCTGAGACATTACAAAGCTGTTATAGTCAATAGCAGGTAATGTGTTGGCACAGTGGTTCCCAATAACTTTTTTGACCTGAAGCACCTTCACAGCCTCGTCAGATGACCTCAAGAGCTCCTTTGTCGATAAAACATCCTCCAAATGTCTTCAACTGAATGTGTGTTGCTACAATCACAAGATCTAACCAGTGGTGCGACTGAATAAAAACAGAAACAATCTGTTAGTCTGACACTGTAGTCCTGACATTAGACTGTATGTAAAGATGCTTAAGTGAAGCTAAAACACCCGCTGCCATCTGCGGTGGGAGAGTTCCCAACAAAACAGTCGCCAGACCAATCACGAGCAGCCCCATTTAATGCGAGCTCATGGACTGGCTGTCACAGCTGTCAATCATGGAGGAAACTCCCCTTTTTATTGAATTGAATAACTCTTTAAAACTAAACTTGTAAAAACAAACACTTGAACAAGCATCAGGGTGATGAGAACTACCTTCAGTGACAGAAACCGTCTTTGGGAAAAATTTATTCTGTGAGTTTTTAGTTTGGTCCATGTCCCATTCACGAACACAGAGGGGCGGGCTTTATGACCTATACTGCAGACAGACACCAGGGGGCGATCCAGATTAAACAGCCTCACTTTTGGGAAGCTGTCATGATGTCCATCTTTATATACAGTCTACGGTCCTGACATCAGCTCTTTAAGTCCACAACAGTAGAAGCAAATTAGTTTAACTTATTAGAATTACTTATTTCAATGCATGTAAAGCAGATCTACCTGGATCTGGATCCCTTCTGTTCCAGGTGCTCAGGAAGGCCAGCCTCCTGGATTTGGGCCCCTCTTCAGTTCTAAAGAGGAAATACAGTTAAAAGTCCACTAATGTTGAGCAAAGCAGCATCAAGACTGAA